>NW_025533545.1:0-5000 GCF_020615455.1 Coregonus clupeaformis
TGCTATGAGAATACTTGTGCTTATTTATTTTTATTTTTATTTTATTTGATCCAGGCTCTGTAAATGACCGGCTGCGGCAGGAGACCCCATGGGGCGGCGCACAATTAGCCCAAGCATCGTCCAGGGTAGGAGGAATGGCGGCAGGGATGTAAGCTCAGTTGGTAGAGCATTGGCGATTTACAGCGCCAGTTGTGAGTTTGATTAGAGGCAGTATTTAAAAATTTATTGTATGCACTCACTAACTATAAGTCGCTCTGGATAGCGTCTGCCTAAATAACTAAAATGTAAATGTACATTTGGCAGGAGGTCGGAAGTGCAGCTGAGTTCTCCACCTCATTTTGGGTGATGGGCTGCGCCTGTCTTCTCTCTCTCTCTCTCTCTCTGTATGTCTCTCTCTCTCCTCTCGATCTCTCTCTCTCGTCAGAGTTGTGGGGTCCAGCTAGAAGAAGAGTCTCTCTTCAACCCTCTCTCTCTGAGGAGTAGCCTCTACCAGCACCTGAGGCAGAGGACTACTGTCACCACCCTCATATCCATACAGGTGACTACTGTATGCACCCTCCCATATCCATACAGGTGACTACTGTTACCACCCTAATATCAAGCCACAGGTGACTTCCTCAACCACCCTCATATCCATACAGGTGGCCTACTGTTACCACCCTCATATCCATACAGGTGACTACTGTTACCACCCCTCTGTATCCATACAGGTGACTACTGTTACAACCCTCATGTCATACAGGTGACTACTGATAACCACCCTCATATCCATACAAGTGGCTACTCTTACCACCCTCCCACTATCCCTTGGTGACTACTGCGCCACCCTCATATCCATACAGGTGTGTGTGTGTGTGTGTGTGTGTGTGTGTGTGTGTGTGTGTGTGTGTGTGTGTGTGTGTGTGTGTGTGTGTGTGTGTGTGTGTGTGTGTTTGAGGCGGGGACATACTGTCCAGACCTTCATATCCTGGGTAGGAGAGGGTGAGATTATACAGTTCTGATGATTAGGAGAAGGAGGATGGTTGTACCTGATCAGATGACATGACTATTACCTGATGGATGACCCATATTGTACCTGATGGATGACACATGACTGTACCTGATGGATGACACATGACTGTACCTGAAGGATGACACATGACTATCGTGGTCATGGTAGTACAGTACTAAAGTTGATCTGTAATTTCCCCTACAGACCCCAACAGACTCCCTTGAGGACCAACCCTGACAGCAGAGGAGGCGCCGTCAACACACTCGACAGCCAAGACAGTGTGTTTGTCCTGTTCAGTCTACTACGATCCCAAATGGACCCCTAAGCCCCTCACTTGTAGAGTGAAGAATTTGACAGGTGTAAGCAATATGGTGAAACTTCCATCTAACCTATCAGAGGGTTAAGGTGGTGCTACTACCTGTGCCCCATCAAATACTCAGGTATCACAAGTGCGTGGGCGTAGGGCCAAGGGGGTCTATTTGGGCCTACAAACTGCCTCTATAGTGTTTACAGAAAAGAGAGAAGTGAAATCTAAACCTAAGTGGATAAGTATATGAATTCTACTGAGCCCATTGGAACTATGCTCAGATTAGTCTTTGTGTATGTGATGTATTTTATTATACTGTTTGTCCGAGACCTGGAAAATTAAAGTCTGCAAAGTGTGATGATCCTACAAGGACTGGAAAATTGAAACCAATATCCATGGTTGGAGAAGAGGGATTTCATAAATGTTATCGTCTAGGAGGGTTATGACCACAAGAACAATCGTTAAGCTCTATCTATGTTCCTGGTGAATAATTAGATTATGACTGTAGTTATGACTGTAGTCAAAAAAGTCATGGTTATACGCCCCAACTGTTTGTTCTGTTCAACGATTGCAGTGCCCTAACATTCACACAAAGATACTGAACAAAAATATAAATACCAACATGCAACAATTTCAAGATTTGCTGAGTTACAGTTCATATAAAAATCAATCCAGTCAAATAAATTCATGAGGCCCTAATCTATGGATTTCACATGAAGCTAGAATACAGATATCCATCTGTGATCTGGTACCTTTAAAAAAAAAAGAAGTAGGAGCATGGATCCTCAAACCAATCAGTATCTGGTTTGACAACCATTACCTCATGCAGCCAGCGACATCTCCTTTTGCATAGGGTTGATCAGGCCGTTGATTGTGGCCTGTAAGAACATTGTCCCACTCCTCTTCAATGGCAAGTAAGCATTAAGTTATTATATATAATTGGACTACAAACCCCACCAATTACAGTGTATGCAATTATACAATTCAGCTACAATACAATTCCTGTAAGAAAAACTTAAAATGAAGTGTTGCCAAATGTTACCCTCAAAACAACAGTATCGTTGATTACTTTCAAATCAATACATTTTCCACGTAGATTCCACGTCACAATACGATGACAATGATGTTGAAACAGCGTTGATTTAACTAAGTTTATTGCCCAGCAGGAAAAACGATTGACTTAAATAGAATTTGTATTATTATATTTTAGCTTCAAAGTAACCCACTAGATGGCAGTATTTTCTTATTGACTTCAGAGCCATATTTATCAAAAGTTTCTCACATGCACCCACATACGATCCTCAAACACAATCCACCAAACACCTGATCACTCAACCCATTCTCATTTACAATCCTCAAGCACACAGTCACCTGATCACTCAGTACTCAAACCTTCACACAGTCACTCAACCTGATATCAGCTTTAGTCACTCAAACACACAGTCACTCAACACCAATCACTCAAACACTAATCACTCAAAACACCTGATCACATCCGTCTCAGGGTGATTTCATTGTATTGGAGAGTGATTAGGCAGATCAATCTAGGTCAGAGAGACGAGAGGCAGAACTGGAACTGTCACTGGAACTGGAACATTACCGTGAACTGCTCAACTAATAGTCCTCTTCCTTTAGTCAGTCTGCAGGTCTCCTTGGTGTTCTTTTTAGCCTGAGTGCCAGTCTGTTGGGTATATCAACTCATATCACTTATTGTCATACCGACATGCTCGCTATCCTCTATTACCACAGCCAATGAAGTATTTCTGATCAAGTCATTTGGTGTGTGTGTGTGTGTGTGTGTGTGTGTGTGTGTGTGTGTGTGTGTGTGTGTGTGTGTGTGTGTGTGTGTGTGTAATAGTGCTTTTAAAGGTCATCTCTGATAAGGTCTCCTGCAATGCAAATGAACCATGTAATGTGACATAGAGATTCACTCTCTCCCCTTACCTCTCTATTCAATTCAAAAGGCTTTTGTTGCAAAGGGGAAACATATCAAATCAAAATGTATTTAGTAAAAATAGATAAGTAAAAAAATAACAAATAATTAAAATTTAAGCAATAAAATAAAGTAGGGAGAGCTGATATACAGAGGCCGGTACAGAAGTCAATGTGCGAGGGCACAGGTTAGTCGAATGAGTGAGTATGCATTAAAGTGACTATGCATAGATAATAAACAAGTAATATTCAGTAGCCATGATTAGCTGTTGAGTCTCTTATGGCAGAGTTGAAGCTGTTAAAAAGCCTTTTTGGACCTAGGGCAAGCGCTTGATTCCCTTGCGTCTGTTAGCAGAGAGAACAGTCTATGACTAGGAATTGGCTAAGGTCTTTGACAATTTTAGGAGCCTTCCCTCTGTGCCGCCTGGTATAGAGGTCCCTGGATAACAGGAAGCAAAGCCCCAGTGATGTACTAGACCGTTCTTTTCCACCCTCTGTAGTGGCTTGCGGTCAGAGGCTGAAACAGTTGCCATACCAGGCAGTGATGCAACCAGTCAGGATACTCGATGGTACAGCTGTAGAACTCTTTGAGGATCTGAGGACCCATGCCAAATCTTTCAGTCTCCTGAGGGGAATAGGCTTTTGTGCGTGCCATCTTCACGACTGTCTTGGTGTGTTTTGGACCATGATAGTTTTTTGTTGGTGATGTGGACACCAGAGCAGAAGCTCTCAACCTGTTCCCTCGGCCCGTTGATGAATGGGGTGTGCTCAGTTCCTCTTTTTTCCTGTAGTCCCACAATCATCTCCTTTGTCTTGAATCACGTTGAGAGAGGTTGTTTCCCACCAGCCACGGCCAGGTCTCCTGACCTCCTCCCTATAGGCTGTCACCATCGTTATCGGTGATCAGGCCTACCACTATTGTATCGTCAGCAAACTTAATGATAGTGTTGGAAGTCGTGCCTGGCCATTACAATCGGGATCGAACGAGGAGTACAGGAGGACATGAAACACGTAGCCTGAGGGCCCGTGTTGAGATCAGCGTGGCAGATGTGTTATTCCCTACCCCTTACCACCTGGCGGCCCGTCAGTCCAGGATCAGTTGCAGAAGTGGGGTGTTTAGTCCCAGGGTCCTTAGCTTTAGTGATGAGCTTTGGGGCACTATGGGTTGAAGGCTTGTGAAGCTGTAGTCAATGAATAGCATTTCTCACGTAGGTGTTCCTCTTGTCCAGGTGGGAAAGGGCAGTGTGGAGTAAAGAGATTGCATCATCTGTGGATCTATTTAGGAGCAGTATGCTGGAATTGGAGTGGAGTCTAGGGTTTCTGGGATAATGGTGTTGATGTAGTATGACCAGCCTTTCAAAGCACTTCATGGCTACAGGCGTGAGTGCTACGGGCCGATAGACATTCGACAGATTATTTAGTGTTCTTGGGCACAGGGACTATAGTGGTCTACTTGAAACATGTTGGTATTACAGACTCAGTCAGGGACATGTATTGAAAATGTCAGTGAAGACACTTGCCAGTTGGTCAAGCGCATGCCTCGGAGGACCGTCCTGGTAATCTTTCTGGCCCTGCAGGCAAGTGAATGTTGACCTGCTTAAAAGTCTTACTCACATCGGCTACGAGAGCGTGATCACATAGTAATCAGAACAGCTGATGCTCTCATGCATGCTTCAGTGTTGCTTGCCTGAAGCGAGCATAGAAGTATTGCTTCGTCTGATAGGCTCGTTGTTAACATTGCCAAGCAAGTGAAATAGATAATAAACTAAA
>NW_025533545.1:10000-77500 GCF_020615455.1 Coregonus clupeaformis
ACAACCAATCATTAAACAGGCTCCCGCCATTCCACCCACTCACAGTGTCCGGGCGATGTCATGGCATTGTGATGTCACAGAACGGAATCCCTCTCACCCACTGAGAGACCAATTTCAGTCACTGTGACCAAGTTCAGGTGGTTTTTGTGTGTTCTTGCCTGACAAATTTCACCCACTTGTAACATCACAGAGCTTTGGTTTGGAAACCTGTCTCTCATTTCAACTACTCTCTGATATAAACCACAAACCCCCATATTGAAACTTTGATTGAAGTTCTGTTTGACTGGCTGTGAATGTAGTTGAATGTAATCGGTGTTGTTTTTAAATGTTCACAAAATGTTAATGTTCTGTTGTGGTCCTCTGTTGTGTTAGTTGACCTGATGCAAGGCACTTAACCCTAATTTGCTCCATGGGGCTCCGTACTACTATGGCTGACCCTGTAAAGCAGCACATTTCACTGCACCTATCCAGTGTATGTTACAATAAAACATTTTTTTTTACTTTAACTGTACAGTTCAAAATATATTTATTAAAATAAAACAAGTTCTTAAATATGTTTTTTCTGATTATAATCTGCTCAGAGGTCAACCCAGATTTTGCGCCCCCTTCCCAGTCATGTGACATCCATAGATTAGGGCCTAATGATTTTTTTTCAATTGAGTGATTTCCTTATATGAACTGTAACTCAGTAAAATCTTTGAAATTGTTGCATGTTGCGTTTATATTTTTGTTCAGTATATATCCTTAGCGTGGAACCTTGCCAGTTTCAGTTGTGATCAGCAGTTATCACTGGTTAGAAGTCCCTGTAGCCTAGTCCTCTCTAGCCAAATAGTGACACACACACACACACACAACCTAACACACACACTAAAACAAAAGGGGAAGATCTCAATTGCATACTTCTCGCGTTCTCTCTCCTCGTCTCCTTCTCAAAACCCACTGGATGAGAAAGCCAGAGGTCCCTCCCCTCTGACCTTATCCTCCAATGGGTGTTGAGAAGGACACAGGGTCATGTTAGTACAGAGGGCCAGTGTACTCTTTTTACTGGACTTCCTCTTTTCACAACCGTTTCAGTTTCAGTTGTGTGTGTGGGTGTGTGTGTGTGTGTGTGTGTGTGACAGAGAGAGGACAATCGAAGGAAAAAGCTGAGAAGGGGGCATATTTTTCTGCTGCGGTGCAGAGTTAGAACAGAGGACAAGGAAATGAAACACACAGATACAGGACGTCAACGTGATGCTACTACCCTGAGTGAACCATAGAGATAGAAGTAGTTTAACAATGGGGGGGTCAATTTAACTTAAGTCTACACAGGCAAGGATGTCATTTTAAACAAAAGTCAAAATAAATCTTCTAATAAAAAGAGATAAAGGAAAATAAATTGACTAAAGATAAACTAAAACTTCTTCAAAACAAGGGTGCGTTTCCAAATTGCACCCTATTTCCCACTTTAGTACACTACTTCTGACCCAGGGCCCATAGGGGATAGGGTGCCATTTAGAACTCATGCATACAAATGTAAATGTATACAAATTGAAGAGATCTGAGTGACTCAGCTTCTCGAGTGACTTGATGGCAGACACGTGGGAGACGAGACAGCTGTAAACACACAGCGAGACACACTCAAATACACAGGCACACACACACACACACACACGTACAGACACAGTACACACACACACATGGGACACAGAGGCTAATAGAAAATACCTGCTGGGTGATGGGCCGGAATAAAGTCTGGGCATCCGGGCTGTAACACAAACACACAGAGTCACACACTCACTAGGTTAAATGAAGTGATAGCGCAGCTCGGCTGTATAACAAATGGGACCTTGCTAACTGGAATCTTCGGGACGTCCCTACATTGGTTAAGGTTTAGGGTAGGGTCGTCCCATGGATCCCGGATCGCACTAACCATAACATATGTCTAAAAGGTCAAAAGGAAGGAGCGAGAGGAGAGAAACATGAAGTAGAGAAACATGAAACATGGAGGAGAGAAACATGAAACATGAAGGAAAGAAACATGGAGGAGAGAAACATGAAGGAGAGAAACATGCAGGAGAGAAACATGAAGGAGAGAAACATGGAGGAGAGAAACATGGAGGAGAGAAACATGCAGGAGAGAAACGAAGGAGAGAAACATGGAGGAGAGAAACATGAAACATGAAGGAGAGAAACATGGAGGAAAGAAACATTGAATGAGAGAAACATGGAGGAGAGAAACATGAAACATGAAGGAGAGAAACATGGAGAGAAACATGAAACATGAAGGAGCGAAACATGTAGGAGAGAAACATGAAGGAGAGAAACATGCAGGAGAGAAACGAAGGAGAGAAACATGGAGGAGAGAAACATGAAACATGAAGGAGAGAAACATGGAGGAAAGAAACATTGAATGAGAGAAACATGGAGGAGAGAAACATGAAACATGAAGGAGAGAAACATGGAGGAGAGAAACATGAAGAAGAGAAACATGGAGCAGAGAAACATGGAGGAGAGAAACATGAAACATGAAGGAGAGAAACATGGAGGAGAGAAACATGAAGTAGAGAAACATGGAGGAGAGAAACATGGAGGAGAGAAAAATGAAGGACAGAAACATGAAACATGAAGATGAAACATGAAGGAGAGCAACATGGAGGAGAGAAACATGAAGGAGAGAAACATGAAGGAAATAAACATGTAGGAGATAAACATGAAGGAGAGAAAAATGAAGGAGAGAAACATGAAGGAGAGAAACATGAAACATGGAGGAGAGAAACATGGAGGAGAGAAACATGAAGGAGAAAAACATGAAACATGGAGGAAAGAAACATGAAGGAGAGAAACATGGAGAGAAACATGGAGGAGAGAGAGAAATATGAAGGAGAGAAACATGGAGGAAAGAAACATGAAGGAGAGAAACATGGAGGAGAGCAACATGAAGGAGAGAAACATGAAACATGGAGGAGAGAAACACGAAGGAGAGAAACATGGAGGAGAGAAACATGGAGGAGAGAAACATGGAGGAGAGAAACATGAAACATGAAGGAGAGAAACATGGAGGAGAGAAACATGAAGGAGAGAAACATGGAGGAGAGAAACCTGAAGGAGAGAAACATGAAGGAGAGAAAGATGAAATATGAAGGAGGGAAACATGGAGGAGAGAAACATGAAGGAGAAAAACATGAAACATGGAGGAAAGAAACATGAAGGAGTGAAACATGGAGGAGAGAAACATGAAACATGAAGGAGAGAAACATGGAGGAGAGAAACATGAAGAAGAGAAACATGGAGCAGAGAAACATGGAGGAGAGAAACATGAAACATGGAGGAGAGAAACATGGAGGAGAGAAACATGAAGTAGAGAAACATGGAGGAGAGGAACATGGAGGAGAGAAACATGGAGGAGAGAAATATGAAGGAGAGAAACATGAAACATGAAGGACAGAAACATGAAACATGAAGGAGAGAAACATGGAGGAGAGAAACATGAAGGAAAGAAACATGGAGGAGATAAACATGAAGGAGAGAAAAATGAAGGAGAGAAACATGAAACATGAGGAGAGAAACATGGAGGAGAGAAACATGAAGGAGATAAACATGAAGGAGAGAAACATGGAGGAGAGAAACATGGAGGAGAGAAACATGAAACATGAAACATGAAGGAGAGAAACATGGAGGAGAGAAACATGGAGGAGAGAAACATGAAGTAGAGAAACATGGAGGAGAGAAACATGGAGGAGAGAAACATGAAGGACAGAAACATGAAACATGAAGGAGAGAAACATGGAGGAGAGAAACATGAAACATGAGGAGAGAAACATGGAGGAGAGAAACATGAAGGAGAGAAACATGGAGGAGAGAAACATGAAGGAGAGAAACATGAAACACGAAGGAGAGAAACATGGAGGAGAGAAACATGAGAGAGAGAAACATGAAGGAGAGAAACATGAAACATGAAGGACAGAAACATGAAACATGAAGGAGAGAAACATGGAGGAGAGAAACATGAAGGAGAGAAAAATGAAGGAGAGAAACATGAAGGAGAGAAACATGGAGGAGAGAAACATGAAACATAGAGGAGAGAAACATGGAGAGCAACATGAAGGAGAGAAACATGAAACATGAAAGAGAGAAACATGGAGGAGAGAAACATGAAGGAGAGAAACATGGAGCAGAGAAACATGGAGGAGAGAAACATGAAGGAGAGAAACATGAAACATGAAGGAGAGAAACATGGAGGAGAGAAACATGAGAGAGAGAAACATGAAGGAGAGAAACATGAAACATGAAGGAGAGAAACATGGAGGAGAGCAACATGAAGGAGAGAAACATGAAACATGAAAGAGAGAAACATGGAGGAGAGAAACATGAAGGAGAGAAACATGGAGCAGAGAAACATGGAGGAGAGAAACATGAAACATGAAGGAGAGAAACATGGAGGAGAGAAACATGGAGGAGAGAAACATGGAGGAGAGAAACATGGAGGAGAGAAAAATGAAGGACAGAAACATGAAACATGAAACATGAAGGAGAGAAACATGGAGGAGAGAAACATGAAACATGAGGAGAGAAACATGGAGGAGAGAAACATGAAGGAGAGAAACATGGAGGAGAGAAACATGAAACACGAAGGAGTGAAACTTGGAGGAGAGAAACATGAGAGAGAGAAACATGAAACATGAAGGACAGAAACATGAAACATTAAGGAGAGAAACATGGAGGAGATAAACATGAAGGAGAGAAAAATGAAGGAGAGACACATGAAGGAGAGAAACATGGAGGAGATAAACATGGAGGAGAGAAACATGAAACATAGAGGAGAGAAACATGAGGGAGAGAAAAATGAAACATGAGGAGAGAAACATGGAGGAGAGAAACATGAAGGAGATAAACATGAAGGAGAGAAACATGGAGGAGAGAAACATGGAGAAGAGAAACCTGAAGGAGAGAAACATGGAGCAGAGAAACATGGAGGAGAGAAACATGAAACATGAAGGAGAGAAACATGGAGGAGAGAAACATGGAGGAGAAAAACATGAAGTAGAGAAACATGGAGGAGAGAAACATGGAGGAGAGAAACATGAAACATGAGGAGAGAAACATGGAGGAGAGAAACATGAAGGAGAGAAACATGGAGGAGAGAAACATGAAACACGAAGGAGAGAAACTTGGAGGAGAGAAACATGAGAGAGAGAAACATGAAGGAGAGAAACATGAAACATGAAGGACAGAAACATGAAACATGAAGGAGAGAAACATGGAGGAGAGAAACATGAAGGAAAGAAACATGGAGGAGATAAACATGAAGGAGAGACACATGAAGGAGAGAAACATGGAGGAGAGAAACATGGAGGAGAGAAACATGAAACATAGAGGAGAGAAACATGGAGGAGAGAAACATGAAGGAGATAAACATGAAGGAGAGAAACATGGAGGAGAGAAACATGGAGAAGAGAAACCTGAAGGAGAGAAACATGGAGCAGAGAAACATGGAGGAGAGAAACATGAAACATGAAGGAGAGAAACATGGAGGAGAGAAACATGGAGGAGAGAAACATGAAGTAGAGAAACATGGAGGAGAGAAACATGGAGGAGAGAAACATGAAACATGAGGAGAGAAACTTGGAGGAGAGAAACATGAGAAAGAGAAACATGGAGGAGAGAAACATGAAACATGAAGGAGAGAAACATGGAGGAGAGAAACATGAAGTAGAGAAACATGGAGGAGAGAAACATGGAGGAGAGAAACATGAAACATGAGGAGAGAAACATGGAGGAGAGAAACATGAAGGAGAGAAACATGGAGGAGAGAAACATGAAACATGAGGAGAGAAACATGGAGGAGAGAAACATGAAGGAGAGAAAAATGAAGGAGAGACACATGAAGGAGAGAAACATGGAGGAGAGAAACATGGAGGAGAGAAACATGAAACATAGAGGAGAGAAACATGAGGGAGAGAAAAATGAAGGAGGAGAGAAACATGAAACACGAAGGAGAGAAACTTGGAGGAGAGAAACATGAGAGAGAGAAACATGAAACATGAAGGACAGAAACATGAAACATTAAGGAGAGAAACATGGAGGAGATAAACATGAAGGAGAGAAAAATGAAGGAGAGACACATGAAGGAGAGAAACATGGAGGAGAGAAACATGGAGGAGAGAAACATGAAACATAGAGGAGAGAAACATGAGGGAGAGAAAAATGAAACATGAGGAGAGAAACATGGAGGAGAGAAACATGAAGGAGATAAACATGAAGGAGAGAAACATGGAGGAGAGAAACATGGAGCAGAGAAACCTGAAGGAGAGAAACATGGAGCAGAGAAACATGGAGGAGAGAAAAATGAAACATGAGGAGAGAAACATGGAGGAGAGAAACATGAAGGAGATAAACATGAAGGAGAGAAACATGGAGGAGAGAAACATGGAGGAGAGAAACATGGAGGAGAAAAACATGAAGTAGAGAAACATGAAGGAGAGAAACATGGAGGAGAGAAACATGGAGGAGAGAAACATGAAACATGAGGAGAGAAACATGGAGGAGAGAAACATGAAGGAGAGAAACATGGAGGAGAGAAACATGAAAAACGAAGGAGAGAAACTTGGAGGAGAGAAACATGAGAGAGAGAAACATGAAGGAGAGAAACATGAAACATGAAGGACAGAAACATGAAACATGAAGGAGAGAAACATGGAGGAGAGAAACATGAAGGAAAGAAACATGGAGGAGATAAACATGAAGGAGAGACACATGAAGGAGAGAAACATGAAACATGAGGAGAGAAACATGAAGGAGATAAACATGAAGGAGAGAAACATGAGGGAGAGAAAAATGAAACATGAGGAGAGAAACATGAAGGAGATAAACATGAAGGAGAGAAACATGGAGGAGAGAAACATGGAGAAGAGAAACCTGAAGGAGAGAAACATGGAGCAGAGAAACATGGAGGAGAGAAACATGAAACATGAAGGAGAGAAACATGGAGGAGAGAAACATGGAGGAGAGAAACATGAAGTAGAGAAACATGGAGGAGAGAAACATGGAGGAGAGAAACATGGAGGAGAGAAACATGAAACATGAGGAGAGAAACTTGGAGGAGAGAAACATGAGAGAGAGAAACATGGAGGAGAGAAACATGAAACATGAAGGAGAGAAACATGGAGGAGAGAAACATGGAGGAGAGAAACATGAAGTAGAGAAACATGGAGGAGAGAAACATGGAGGAGAGAAACATGGAGGAGAGAAACATGAAGGAGAGAAACATGGAGGAGAGAAACATGAAACACGAAGGAGAGAAACTTGGAGGAGAGAAACATGAGAGAGAGAAACATGAAGGAGAGAAACATGAAACATGAAGGACAGAAACATGAAACATGAAGGAGAGAAACATGGAGGAGAGAAACATGAAGGAAAGAAACATGGAGGAGATAAACATGAAGGAGAGAAAAATGAAGGAGAGACACATGAAGGAGAGAAACATGGAGGAGAGAAACATGGAGGAGAGAAACATGAAACATAGAGGAGAGAAACATGAGGGAGAGAAAAATGAAACATGAGGAGAGAAACATGGAGGAGAGAAACATGAAGGAGATAAACATGAAGGAGAGAAACATGGAGGAGAGAAACATGGAGAAGAGAAACCTGAAGGAGAGAAACATGGAGCAGAGAAACATGGAGGAGAGAAACATGAAACATGAAGGAGAGAAACATGGAGGAGAGAAACATGGAGGAGAGAAACATGAAGTAGAGAAACATGGAGGAGAGAAACATGGAGGAGAGAAACATGGAGGAGAGAAACATGAAACATGAGGAGAGAAACTTGGAGGAGAGAAACATGAGAGAGAGAAACATGAAGGAGAGAAACATGAAACATGAAGGACAGAAACATGAAACATGAAGGAGAGAAACATGGAGGAGAGAAACATGAAGGAAAGAAACATGGAGGAGATAAACATGAAGGAGAGAAAAATGAAGGAGAGACACATGAAGGAGAGAAACATGGAGGAGAGAAACATGAAACATAGAGGAGAGAAACATGAGGGAGAGAAAAATGAAACATGAGGAGAGAAACATGGAGGAGAGAAACATGAAGGAGATAAACATGAAGGAGAGAAACATGGAGGAGAGAAACATGGAGAAGAGAAACCTGAAGGAGAGAAACATGGAGCAGAGAAACATGGAGGAGAGAAACATGAAACATGAAGGAGAGAAACATGGAGGAGAGAAACATGGAGGAGAGAAACATGAAGTAGAGAAACATGGAGGAGAGAAACATGGAGGAGAGAAACATGGAGGAGAGAAACATGAAGGACAGAAACATGAAGGAGAGAAACATGGAGGAGAGAAACATGAAACATGAGGAGAGAAACATGGAGGAGAGAAACATGAAGGAGAGAAACATGGAGGAGAGAAACATGAAACATAGAGGAGAGAAACATGAGGGAGAGAAAAATGAAACATGAGGAGAGAAACATGGAGGAGAGAAACATGAAGGAGATAAACATGAAGGAGAGAAACATGGAGGAGAGAAACATGGAGAAGAGAAACCTGAAGGAGAGAAACATGGAGCAGAGAAACATGGAGGAGAGAAAAATGAAACATGAGGAGAGAAACATGGAGGAGAGAAACATGAAGGAGATAAACATGAAGGAGAGAAACATGGAGGAGAGAAACATGGAGGAGAGAAACATGGAGGAGAAAAACACGAAGTAGAGAAACATGAAGGAGAGAAACATGGAGGAGAGAAACATGGAGGAGAGAAACATGAAACATGAGGAGAGAAACATGGAGGAGAGAAACATGAAGGAGAGAAACATGGAGGAGAGAAACATGAAAAACGAAGGAGAGAAACTTGGAGGAGAGAAACATGAGAGAGAGAAACATGAAGGAGAGAAACATGAAACATGAAGGACAGAAACATGAAACATGAAGGAGAGAAACATGGAGGAGAGAAACATGAAGGAAAGAAACATGGAGGAGAGAAACATGAAGGAGAGACCACATGAAGGAGAGAAACATGAAACATGAGGAGAGAAACATGAAGGAGATAAACATGAAGGAGAGAAACATGAGGGAGAGAAAAATGAAACATGAGGAGAGAAACATGAAGGAGATAAACATGAAGGAGAGAAACATGGAGGAGAGAAACATGGAGAAGAGAAACATGAAGGAGAGAAACATGGAGCAGAGAAACATGGAGGAGAGAAACATGAAACATGAAGGAGAGAAACATGGAGGAGAGAAACATGGAGGAGAGAAACATGAAGGAGAGAAACATGGAGGAGAGAAACATGGAGGAGAGAAACATGGAGGAGAGAAACATGAAACATGAGGAGAGAAACTTGGAGGAGAGAAACATGAGAGAGAGAAACATGGAGGAGAGAAACAGAAACATGAAGGAGAGAAACATGGAGGAGAGAAACATGAAGAGGAGAGAAACATGAAGTAGAGAAACATGGAGGAGAGAAACATGGAGGAGAGAAACATGGAGGAGAGAAACATGAAGGAGAGAAACATGGAGGAGAGAAACATGAAACACGAAGGAGAGAAACTTGGAGGAGAGAAACATGAGAGAGAGAAACATGAAGGAGAGAAACATGAAACATGAAGGACAGAAACATGAAACATGAAGGAGAGAAACATGGAGGAGAGAAACATGAAGGAAAGAAACATGGAGGAGATAAACATGAAGGAGAGACACATGAAGGAGAGAAACATGGAGGAGAGAAACATGGAGGAGAGAAACATGAAACATAGAGGAGAGAAACATGAGGGAGAGAAAAATGAAACATGAGGAGAGAAACATGGAGGAGAGAAACATGAAGGAGATAAACATGAAGGAGAGAAACATGGAGGAGAGAAACATGGAGAAGAGAAACCTGAAGGAGAGAAACATGGAGCAGAGAAACATGGAGGAGAGAAACATGAAACATGAAGGAGAGAAACATGGAGGAGAGAAACATGGAGGAGAGAAACATGAAGTAGAGAAACATGGAGGAGAGAAACATGGAGGAGAGAAACATGGAGGAGAGAAACATGAAACATGAGGAGAGAAACTTGGAGGAGAGAAACAGAGAGAGAGAAACATGAAGGAGAGAAACATGAAGGACAGAAACATGAAACATGAAGGAGAGAAACATGGAGGAGAGAAACATGAAGGAAAGAAACATGGAGGAGATAAACATGAAGGAGAGAAAAATGAAGGAGAGACACATGAAGGAGAGAAACATGGAGGAGAGAAACATGAAACATAGAGGAGAGAAACATGAGGGAGAGAAAAATGAAACATGAGGAGAGAAACATGGAGGAGAGAAACATGAAGGAGATAAACATGAAGGAGAGAAACATGGAGGAGAGAAACATGGAGAAGAGAAACCTGAAGGAGAGAAACATGGAGCAGAGAAACATGGAGGAGAGAAACATGAAACATGAAGGAGAGAAACATGGAGGAGAGAAACATGGAGGAGAGAAACATGAAGTAGAGAAACATGGAGGAGAGAAACATGGAGGAGAGAAACATGGAGGAGAGAAACATGAAGGACAGAAACATGAAGGAGAGAAACATGGAGGAGAGAAACATGAAACATGAGGAGAGAAACATGGAGGAGAGAAACATGAAGGAGAGAAACATGGAGGAGAGAAACATGAAACACGAAGGAGAGAAACTTGGAGGAGAGAAACATGAGAGAGAGAAACATGAAGGAGAGAAACATGAAGGAAAGAAACATGGAGGAGATAAACATGAAGGAGAGAAAAATGAAGGAGAGACACATGAAGGAGAGAAACATGGAGGAGAGAAACATGGAGGAGAGAAACATGAAACATAGAGGAGAGAAACATGAGGGAGAGAAAAATGAAACATGAGGAGAGAAACATGGAGGAGAGAAACATGAAGGAGATAAACATGAAGGAGAGAAACATGGAGGAGAGAAACATGGAGAAGAGAAACCTGAAGGAGAGAAACATGGAGCAGAGAAACATGGAGGAGAGAAACATGAAACATGAAGGAGAGAAACATGGAGGAGAGAAACATGGAGGAGAGAAACATGAAGTAGAGAAACATGGAGGAGAGAAACATGGAGGAGAGAAACATGGAGGAGAGAAACATGAAACATGAGGAGAGAAACTTGGAGGAGAGAAACATGAGAGAGAGAAACATGAAGGAGAGAAACATGAAGGACAGAAACATGAAACATGAAGGAGAGAAACATGGAGGAGAGAAACATGAAGGAAAGAAACATGGAGGAGATAAACATGAAGGAGAGAAAAATGAAGGAGAGACACATGAAGGAGAGAAACATGGAGGAGAGAAACATGAAACATAGAGGAGAGAAACATGAGGGAGAGAAAAAATGAAACATGAGGAGAGAAACATGGAGGAGAGAAACATGAAGGAGATAAACATGAAGGAGAGAAACATGGAGGAGAGAAACATGGAGAAGAGAAACCTGAAGGAGAGAAACATGGAGCAGAGAAACATGGAGGAGAGAAACATGAAACATGAAGGAGAGAAACATGGAGGAGAGAAACATGGAGGAGAGAAACATGAAGTAGAGAAACATGGAGGAGAGAAACATGGAGGAGAGAAACATGGAGGAGAGAAACATGAAGGACAGAAACAGAAGGAGAGAAACATGGAGGAGAGAAACATGAAACATGAGGAGAGAAACATGGAGGAGAGAAACATGAAGGAGAGAAACATGGAGGAGAGAAACATGAAACACGAAGGAGAGAAACTTGGAGGAGAGAAACATGAGAGAGAGAAACATGAAGGAGAGAAACATGAAACATGAAGGACAGAAACATGAAACATGAAGGAGAGAAACATAGAGGAGAGAAACATGAGGGAGAGAAAAATGAAACATGAGGAGAGAAACATGGAGGAGAGAAACATGAAGGAGATAAACATGAAGGAGAGAAACATGGAGGAGAGAAACATGGAGAAGAGAAACCTGAAGGAGGGAAACATGGAGCAGAGAAACATGGAGGAGAGAAACATGAAACATGAAGGAGAGAAACATGGAGGAGAGAAACATGGAGGAGAGAAACATGAAGTAGAGAAACATGGAGGAGAGAAACATGGAGGAGAGAAACATGGAGGAGAGAAACATGAAGGACAGAAACATGAAGGAGAGAAACATGGAGGAGAGAAACATGAAACATGAGGAGAGAAACATGGAGGAGAGAAACATGAAGGAGAGAAACATGGAGGAGAGAAACATGGAGGAGAGAAACATGGAGGAGAGAAACATGAAACATAGAGGAGAGAAACATGAAGGGAGAGAAACATGAAACATGAAGGAGAGAAACATGGAGGAGAGAAACATGAAGGAGAGAAACATGAAGGAGAGAAACATGGAGGAGAGAAACATGGAGAAGAGAAACATGAAGGAGAGAAACATGGAGGAGAGAAACATGGAGGAGAGAAACATGAAACATGAAGGAGAGAAACATGGAGGAGAGAAACATGGAGGAGAGAAACATGAAGGAGAGAAACATGGAGGAGAGAAACATGGAGGAGAGAAACATGGAGGAGAGAAACATGAAACATGAGGAGAGAAACTTGGAGGAGAGAAACATGAGAGAGAGAAACATGAAGGAGAGAAACATGAAACATGAAGGACAGAAACATGAAACATGAAGGAGAGAAACATGGAGGAGAGAAACATGAAGGAAAGAAACATGGAGGAGAGAAACATGAAGGAGAGAAACATGAAGGAGAGAAACATGAAGGAGAGAAACATGGAGGAGAGAAACATGAAACATAGAGGAGAGAAACATGAGGAGAGAAAATGAAACATGAGGAGAGAAACATGGAGGAGAGAAACATGAAGGAGATAAACATGAAGGAGAGAAACATGGAGGAGAGAAACATGGAGAAGAGAAACCTGAAGGAGAGAAACATGGAGCAGAGAAACATGGAGGAGAGAAACATGAAACATGAAGGAGAGAAACATGGAGGAGAGAAACATGGAGGAGAGAAACATGAAGTAGAGAAACATGGAGGAGAGAAACATGAGAGGAGAGAAACATGGGAGGAGAGAAACATGAAGGAGAGAAACATGAAGGAGAGAAACATGGAGGAGAGAAACATGAAACATGAAGGAGAGAAACATGGAGGAGAGAAACATGAAGGAGAGAAACATGGAGGAGAGAAACATGAAACACGAAGGAGAGAAACATGGAGGAGAGAAACATGAGAGAGAGAAACATGAAGGAGAGAAACATGAAGGAAAGAAACATGGAGGAGAGAAACATGAAGGAGAGAAACATGAAGGAGAGAAACATGAAGGAGAGAAACATGGAGGAGAGAAACATGGAGGAGAGAAACATGAAACATAGAGGAGAGAAACATGAGGGAGAGAAAAATGAAACATGAAGGAGAGAAACATGGAGGAGAGAAACATGAAGGAGAGAAACATGAAGGAGAGAAACATGGAGGAGAGAAACATGGAGAAGAGAAACCGGAAGGAGAGAAACATGGAGGAGAGAAACATGGAGGAGAGAAACATGAAACATGAAGGAGAGAAACATGGAGGAGAGAAACATGGAGGAGAGAAACATGAAGGAGAGAAACATGGAGGAGAGAAACATGGAGGAGAGAAACATGGAGGAGAGAAACATGAAACAGAGGAGAGAAACATGGAGGAGAGAAACATGAGAGAGAGAAACATGAAGGAGAGAAACATGAAGGAGAGAAACATGAAACATGAAGGAGAGAAACATGGAGGAGAGAAAACATGAAGGAAAGAAACATGGAGGAGAGAAACATGAAGGAGAGAAAAATGAAGGAGAGACACATGAAGGAGAGAAACATGGAGGAGAGAAACATGAAAAATAGAGGAGAGAAACATGAGGGAGAGAAAAAATGAAACATGAGGAGAGAAACATGGAGGAGAGAAACATGAAGGAGAGAAACATGAAGGAGAGAAACATG
This sequence comes from Coregonus clupeaformis, assembly GCF_020615455.1. Classification (NCBI taxonomy): domain Eukaryota; kingdom Metazoa; phylum Chordata; class Actinopteri; order Salmoniformes; family Salmonidae; genus Coregonus; species Coregonus clupeaformis. Next base: position 23,922 of record NW_025533545.1, read on the forward strand.
GAGGAGAGAAACATGGAGAAGAGAAACCTGAAGGAGAGAAACATGGAGGAGAGAAACATGGAGGAGAGAAACATGAAACATGAAGGAGAGAAACATGGAGGAGAGAAACATGGAGGAGAGAGATAAACATGAAGTAGAGAAACATGGAGGAGAGAAACATGGAGGAGAGAAACATGGAGGAGAGAAACATGAAGGACAGAAACATGGAGGAGAGAAACATGGAGGAGAGAAACATGAAACAGAGGAGAGAAACATGGAGGAGAGAAACATGAAGGAGAGAAACATGGAGGAGAGAAACATGAAACAGAAGGAGAGAAACTTGGAGGAGAGAAACATGGAGAGAGAGAAACATGAAGGAGAGAAACAGAAACATGAAGGAGAGAAACATGAAACATGAAGGAGAGAAACATAGAGGAGAGAAACATGAGGGAGAGAAAAATGAAACATGAGGAGAGAAACATGGAGGAGAGAAACATGAAGGAGAGAAACATGAAGGAGAGAAACATGGAGGAGAGAAACATGGAGAAGAGAAACCTGAAGGAGAGAAACATGGAGCAGAGAAACATGGAGGAGAGAAACATGAAACATGAAGGAGAGAAACATGGAGGAGAGAAACATGGAGGAGAGAAACATGAAGTAGAGAAACATGGAGGAGAGAAACATGGAGGAGAGAAACATGGAGGAGAGAAACATGAAGGAGAGAAACATGAAGGAGAGAAACATGGAGGAGAGAAACATGAAACATGAGGAGAGAAACATGGAGGAGAGAAACATGAAGGAGAGAAACATGGAGGAGAGAAACATGAAACACGAAGGAGAGAAACTTGGAGGAGAGAAACATGAGAGAGAGAAACATGAAGGAGAGAAACATGAAACATGAAGGACAGAAACATGAAACATGAAGGAGAGAAACATGGAGGAGAGAAACATGGAGGAAAGAAACATGGAGGAGATAAACATGAAGGAGAGAAACATGAAGGAGAGAAAAATGAAGGAGAGACACATGGAGGAGATGAAACATGAAACATGAGGAGAGAAACATGGAGGAGAGAAACATGAAGGAGATGAACATGAAGGAGAGAAACATGAAGGAGGGAAACATGGAGGAGAGAAACATGAGGGAGAGAAACATGGAGGAGAGAAACATGAAACATGAGGAGAGAAACATGGAGGAGAGAAACATGAAGGAGATAAACATGAAGGAGAGAAACATGAAGGAGAGAAACATGGAGGAGAGAAACATGAAACATGAAGGAGAGAAACATGGAGGAGAGAAACATGAGGGAGAGAAATATGAAGGAGAGAAACATGGAACAGAAAAAGAGAGAAACATGGAGGAGAGAAACATGGAGGAGAGAAACATGAAACATGAAGGAGAGAAACATGGAGGAGAGCAAACATGAAGGAGAGAAACGAAACATGGAGGAGAGAAACATGGAGGAGAGAAACATGGAGGAGAGAAACATGGAGGAGAAAAAGAAACATGAAGGAGAGAAACATGGAGGAGAGAAAACATGAAGGAGAGAAACATGGAGGAGAGAAACATGGAGGAGAGAAACATGAAGGAGAGAAACATGGAGGAGAGAAAAATGAGGGGAAACATGAGGAGAGAAACATGGAGAGGAGAGAAACATGAAGGAGAGAAACATGAAGGAGAGAAACATGAAAGAGAGAAACATGGAGAAGAGAAACATGAAGGAGAGAAACATGGAGCAGAGAAACATGGAGGAGAGAAACATGAAACATGAAGGAGAGAAACATGGAGGAGAGAAACATGGAGGAGAGAAACATGAAGTAGACTAACATGGAGGAGAGAAACATGGAGGAGAGAAACATGGAGGAGAGAAACATGAAGGAGAGAAACATGGAGGAGAGAAACATGGAGGAGAGAAACATGAAGGAGAGAAACATGAAACACGAAGGAGAGAAACATGGAGGAGAGAAACATGAGAGAGAGAAACATGAAGGAGAGAAACATGAAGAGAGAAACATGGAGGAGAGAAGAAACATAGAGGAGAGAAACATGAGGGAGAGAAAATGAAACATGAGGAGAGAAACATGGAGGAGAGAAACATGAAGGAGATAAACATGAAGGAGAGAAACATGGAGGAGAGAAACATGGAGAAGAGAAACCTGAAGGAGAGAAACATGGAGCAGAGAAACATGGAGGAGAGAAACATGAAACATGAAGGAGAGAAACATGGAGGAGAGAAACATGGAGGAGAGAAACATGAAGTAGAGAAACATGGAGGAGAGAAACATGGAGGAGAGAAACATGGAGGAGAGAAACATAGGGAAAATGAGGAGAGAAACATGGAGGAGAGAAACATGAAGGAGAGAAACATGGAGGAGAGAAACATGAAACACGAAGGAGAGAAACTTGGAGGAGAGAAACATGAGAGAGAGAAACATGAAGGAGAGAAACATGAAACATGAAGGACAGAAACATGAAACATGAAGGAGAGAAACATAGAGGAGAGAAACATGGAGGAAAAGAAACATGGAGGAGAGAAACATGGAGGAGAGAAACATGAAGGAGAGAAACATGAAGGAGAGAAACATGGAGGAGAGAAACATGAAAAGAGGAGAGAAACATGGAGGAGAGAAACATGGAGGAGAGAAACATGAAGGAGAGAAACATGAAGGGGAGGGAAACATGGAGGAGAGAAACATGAGGGAGAGAAACATGGAGGAGAGAAACATGAAAATGAGGAGAGAAACATGGAGGAGAGAAACATGAAGGAGAGAAACATGAAGGAGAGAAACATGAAGGAGAGAAACATGGAGGAGAGAAACATGAAACATGAAGGAGAGAAACATGGAGGAGAGAAACATGAAGGAGAGAAATATGGAGGAGAGAAACATGAAACATAAAGAGAGAAACATGGAGGAGAGAAACATGGAGAGAAACATGAAGGAGAGAAACATGAAACATGAAGGAGAGAAACATGGAGGAGAGAAACATGGAGGAGAGAAACATGGAGGAGAGAAACATGGAAACATGAAGGAGAGAAACATGGAGGAGAGAAACATGAAGGAGAGAAACATGGAGGAGAGAAACATGAAGGAGAGAAAATGAAGGAGAGAAACATGAAGGAGAGAAACATGGAGGAGAGAAACATGGAAACATGAGGAGAGAAACATGGAGGGAGAGAAAAATGAAACATGAGGAGAGAAACATGGAGGAGAGAAACATGAAGGAGATAAACATGAAGGAGAGAAACATGGAGGAGAGAAACATGGAGAAGAGAAACCTGAAGGAGAGAAACATGGAGCAGAGAAACATGGAGGAGAGAAACATGAAACATGAAGGAGAGAAACATGGAGGAGAGAAACATGGAGGAGAGAAACATGAAGTAGAGAAACATGGAGGAGAGAAACATGGAGGAGAGAAACATGGAGGAGAGAAACATGAAGGACAGAAACATGAAGGAGAGAAACATGGAGGAGAGAAACATGAAACATGAGGAGAGAAACATGGAGGAGAGAAACATGAAGGAGAGAAACATGGAGGAGAGAAACATGAAACACGAAGGAGAGAAACTTGGAGGAGAGAAACATGAGAGAGAGAAACATGAAGGAGAGAAACATGAAACATGAAGGACAGAAACATGAAACATGAAGGAGAGAAACATAGAGGAGAGAAACATGAGGGAGAGAAAATGAAACATGAGGGAGAGAAACATGGAGGAGAGAAACATGAAGGAGATAAACATGAAGGAGAGAAACATGGAGGAGAGAAACATGGAGAAGAGAAACCTGAAGGAGGGAAACATGGAGCAGAGAAACATGGAGGAGAGAAACATGAAACATGAAGGAGAGAAACATGGAGGAGAGAAACATGGAGAGAGAAACATGGAGGAGAGAAACATGGAGGAGAGAAACATGGAGGAGAGAAACATGAAGGACAGAAACATGAAGGAGAGAAACATGGAGGAGAGAAACATGAAACATGAGGAGAGAAACATGGAGGAGAGAAACATGAAGGAGAGAAACATGGAGGAGAGAAACATGAAACACGAAGGAGAGAAACTTGGAGGAGAGAAACATGAGAGAGAGAAACATGAAGGAGAGAAACATGAAACATGAAGGACAGAAACATGAAACATGAAGGAGAGAAACATGGAGGAGAGAAACATGGAGGAAAGAAACATGGAGGAGATAAACATGAAGGAGAGAAACATGAAGGAGAGAAAAATGAAGGAGAGACACATGGAGGTATGAAACATGAAACATGAGGAGAGAAACATGGAGGAGAGAAACATGAAGGAGATGAACATGAAGGAGAGAAACATGAAGGAGGGAAACATGGAGGAGAGAAACATGAGGGAGAGAAACATGGAGGAGAGAAACATGAAACATGAGGAGAGAAACATGGAGGAGAGAAACATGAAGGAGATAAACATGAAGGAGAGAAACATGAAGGAGAGAAACATGGAGGAGAGAAACATGAAACATGAAGGAGAGAAACATGGAGGAGAGAAACATGAGGGAGAGAAATATGAAGGAGAGAAACATGAAACATGAAAGAGATAAACATGGAGGAGAGCAACATGAAGGAGAGAAACATGAAACATGAAGGAGAGAAACATGGAGGAGAGAAACATGGAGCAGAGAAACATGGAGGAGAGAAACATGAAACATGAAGGAGAGAAACATGGAGGAGAGAAACATGAAGGAGAGAAAATGAGAGAAACATGAAGGAGAGAAACATGGAGGAGCGAAACATGGAGGAGAGAAACATGAAACATGAAGGAGAGAAACATGGAGGAGAGAAACATGAAGTAGAGAAACATGGAGGAGAGGAACATGGAGGAGAGAAACATGGAGGAAAGAAATATTAAGGAGAGAAACATGAAACATGAAGGAGAGAAACATGGAGGAGAGAAACCTGAAGGAGAGAAACATTAAGTAGAGAAACATGGAGGAGAGAAACATGAAACATGAAGGAGAGAAACATGGAGGAGAGCAACATGAAGGAGAGAAACATGAAACATGGAGGAGAGAAACATGAAGGAGAGAAACATGGAGGAGAGAAACATGGAGGAGAGAAACATGGAGGAGAGAAATATGAAGGAGAGAAACATGGAGGAAAGAAACATGAAGGAGAGAAACATGGAGGAGAGAAACATGAAACATGAAGGAGAGAAACATGGAGGAGAGCAACATGAAGGAGAGAAACATGAAACATGGAGAAGAGAAACATGAAGGGGAGAAACATGGAGGAGAGAAACATGGAGGAGAGAAACATGGAGGAGAGAAACATGGAGGAGAGAAACATGAAGGAAAGAAACATGAAACATGGAGGAGAGAAACATGTTGGAGAGAAACATGAAACATGAAGGAGAGCAACATGGAGGATAGAAACATTAAACATGAAGGAGAGAAACATGGAGGAGAGAAACATGAGGGAGAGAAACATGAAGGAGAGAAACATGGAGGAGAGAAACATGAAGTAGAGAAACACGGAGAGAAACATGGAGGAGAGAAACATGGAGGAGAGAAATATCAAGGAGAGAAACATGAAACATGAAGGAGAGAAACATGGAGGAGAGAAACATGAAGGAGAGAAACATGAAAGAAAGAAACATGGAGGAGATAAACATGGAGGAGAGAAACATGGAGGAGAGAAACATGGAGGAGAGAAACATGAAATAGAGAAACATGGAGGAGAGAAACATGAAATAGAGAAACATGGAGGAGAGAAACATGGAGAGAAACTTGGAGGAGAGAGAGAACATGAAGGAGAGAAACATGAAGGAGAGAAACATGGAGGAGAGAAACATGGAGGAGAGAAACATGAAAAATGAAGGAGAGAAACATGGAGGAGAGAAACATGAAGGAGAGAAACATGGAGGAGAGAAACCTGAAGGAGAGAAACATGAAGGAGAGAAAGATGAAAAATGAAGGAGGGAAACATGGAGGAGAGAAACATGAAACATGAAGGAGAGAAACATGGAGGAGAGCAACATGAAGGAGAGAAACATGAAACATGGAGAAGAGAAACATGAAGGGGAGAAACATGGAGGAGAGAAACATGGAGGAGAGAAACAGGAGGAGAGAAACATGGAGGAGAGAAACATGAAGGATAGAAACATGAAACATGGAGGAGAGAAACAGTTGGAGAGAAACATGAAACAGAAGGAGAGCAAACATGGAGGAGAGAAACATTAAACATGAAGGAGAGAAACATGGAGGAGAGAAACATGAGGAGAGAAACATGAAGGAGAGAAAATGGAGGAGAGAAACATGGTAGAGAAACACTTGAGAGAAACATGGAGGAGAGAAAACGAAGTAGAGAAACATGGAGGAGAGAAACATGGAAGGAGAGAAACATCAAGGAGAGAAACATGAAACATGAAGGAGAGAAACATGGAGGAGAGAAAACATGAAGGAGAGAAACATGGAAAGAAAGAAACATGGAGGAGAGAAACATGGAGGAGAGAAACATGGAGGAGAGAAACATGAAATAGAGAGAAACATGGAGGAGAGAAACATGAAATAGAGAAACATGGAGGAGAGAAACATGGAGAGAAACTTGGAGGAGAGAGAGAACATGAAGGAGAGAAACATGAAGGAGAGAAACATGGAGGAGAGAAACATGGAGGAGAGAAACATGAAAAATGAAGGAGAGAAACATGGAGGAGAGAAACATGAAGGAGAGAAACATGGAGGAGAGAAACCTGAAGGAGAGAAACATGAAGGAGAGAAAGATGAAAAATGAAGGAGGGAAACATGGAGGAGAGAAATATGAAGGAGAGAAACATGGAGGAGAGAAACATGAAGGAGAGAAACATGGAGGAGAGAAACATGGAGGAGAGAAACATGAAACTTGAAGGAGAGAAACATGGAGGAGAGAAATATGGAGGAGAGAAATATGAAGGAGAGAAACATGAAGGACAGAAACATGGAGAAACATGAAGGAGAGAAACATGAAGAGGAGAGAAACATAAAGGAGAGAAACATGAGGGAAAGAAACATGGAGGAGAGAACATGGAGGAGAGAAAAAGAGAGAAACATGAAGGAGGGAAACATGGAGGAGAGAAACATGAAACATGAAGGAGAGAAACATGGAGGAGAGCAACATGAAGGAGAGAAACATGAAACATGGAGGAGAGAAACATGGAGGAGAGAAACATGGAGGAGAGAAACATGGAGGAGAGAAACATGAAACATGAAGGAGAGAAACATGGAGGAGAGAAACATGCAGGAGAGAAACATGGAGGAGAGAAACATGGAGGAGAGAAAATCAAGGAGAGAAACATGGAGGAGAGAAACATGAAGTAGAGAAACACGGAGAGAAACATGGAGGAGAGAGAGAAACATGAAGGAGAGAAACATGGAGGAGAGAAACATGAAATAGAGATACATGGAGGAGAGAAACATGAAGTAGAGAAACATGGATAGAAACATGGAGGAGAGAGATAAACATGAAGGAGAGAAACATGGAGGAGAGAAACATGGAGGAGAGAAACATGAAACATGAAGGAGAGAAACATGGAGGAGAGCAACATGAAGGAGAGAAACATGGAGGAGAGAAACATGGAGGAGATAAACATGGAGGAGTGAAACATGAGGGAGAGAAACATGACACATGAAGGAGAGAAACATGGAGGAGATAAACATGAAGGAGAGAAAAATGAAGGAGAGACACATGAAGGAGAGAAACATGGAGGAGAGAAACATGAAACATAGAGGAGAGAAACATGAGGGAGAGAAAAATGAAACATAAGGAGAGAAACATGGAGGAGAGAAACATGAAGGAGATAAACATGAAGGAGAGAAACATGGAGGAGAGAAACATGGAGAAGAGAAACCTGAAGGAGAGAAACATGGAGCAGAGAAACATGGAGGAGAGAAACATGAAACATGAAGGAGAGAAACATGGAGGAGAGAAACATGGAGGAGAGAAACATGAAGTAGAGAAACATGGAGGAGAGAAACATGGAGGAGAGAAACATGGAGGAGAGAAACATGAAACATGAGGAGAGAAACATGGAGGAGAGAAACATGAAGGAGAGAAACATGGAGGAGAGAAACATGAAACACGAAGGAGAGAAACTTGGAGGAGAGAAACATGAGAGAGAGAAACATGAAGGAGAGAAACATGAAACATGAAGGACAGAAACATGAAACATGAAGGAGAGAAACATAGAGGAGAGAAACATGAGGGAGAGAAAATGAAACATGAGGAGAGAAACATGGAGGAGAGAAACATGAAGGAGATAAACATGAAGGAGAGAAACATGGAGGAGAGAAACATGGAGAAGAGAAACCTGAAGGAGAGAAACATGGAGCAGAGAAACATGGAGGAGAGAAACATGAAACATGAAGGAGAGAAACATGGAGGAGAGAAACATGGAGGAGAGAAACATGAAGTAGAGAAACATGGAGGAGAGAAACATGGAGGAGAGAAACATGGAGGAGAGAAACATGAAGGACAGAAACATGAAGGAGAGAAACATGGAGGAGAGAAACATGAAACATGAGGAGAGAAACATGGAGGAGAGAAACATGAAGGAGAAAAAACATGGAGGAGAGAAACATGAAACACGAAGGAGAGAAACTTGGAGGAGAGAAACATGAGAGAGAGAAACATGAAGGAGAGAAACATGAAACATGAAGGACAGAAACATGAAACATGAAGGAGAGAAACATGGAGGAGAGAAACATGGAGGAAAGAAACATGGAGGAGATAAACATGAAGGAGAGAAACATGAAGGAGAGAAAAATGAAGGAGAGACACATGGAGGAGAGAAACATGAAACATGAGGAGAGAAACATGGAGGAGAGAAACATGAAGGAGATAAACATGAAGGAGAGAAACATGAAGGAGGGAAACATGGAGGAGAGAAACATGAGGGAGAGAAACATGGAGGAGAGAAACATGAAACATGAGGAGAGAAACATGGAGGAGAGAAACATGAAGGAGATAAACATGAAGGAGAGAAACATGAAGGAGAGAAACATGGAGGAGAGAAACATGAAACATGAAGGAGAGAAACATGGAGGAGAGAAACATGAGGAGAGAAATATGAAGGAGAGAAACATGAAACATGAAAGAGATAAACATGGAGGAGAGAAACATGGAGCAGAGAAACATGGAGGAGAGAAACAGAAACATGAAGGAGAGAAACATGGAGGAGATAAACATGAAGGAGAGAAAATGAATGAGAGAAACATGAAGGAGAGAAACATGGAGGAGAAAAACATGGAGGAGAGAAACATGAAACATGAAGGAGAGAAACATGGAGGAGAGAAACATGAAGGAGAGGAAACATGGAGGAGAGAAACATGGAGGAAAGAAATATTAAGGAGAGAAACATGAAACATGAAGGAGAGAAACATGGAGGAGAGAAACCTGAAGGAGAGAAACATTAAGAGAAACATGGAGGAGAGAAACATGAAACATGAAGGAGAGAAACATGGAGGAGAGAAACATGAAGGAGAGAAACATGAAACATGGAGGAGAGAAACATGAAGGAGAGAAACATGGAGGAGAGAAACATGGAGGAGAGAAACATGGAGGAGAGAAACATGAAGGAGAGAAACATGGAGGAAAGAAACATGAAGGAGAGAAACATGGAGGAGAGAAACATGAAACATGAAGGAGAGAAACATGGAGGAGAGAAACATGAAGGAGAGAAACATGAAACATGGAGAAGAGAAACATGAAGGAGAAACATGGAGGAGAGAAACATGGAGGAGAGAAACATGGAGGAGAGAAACATGGAGGAGAGAAACATGAAGGAAAGAAACATGAAACATGGAGGAGAGAAACATGGTGGAGAGAAACATGAAACATGAAGGAGAAAACATGGAGGATAGAAACATTAAACATGAAGGAGAGAAACATGGAGGAGAGAAACATGAGGGAGAGAAACATGAAGGAGAGAAACATGGAGGAGAGAAACATGAAGTAGAGAAACACGGAGAGAAACATGGAGGAGAGAAAAATGAAGTAGAGAAACATGGAGGAGAGAAACATGGAGGAGAGAAATATGAAGGAGAGAAACATGAAACATGAAGGACAGAAACATGAAACATGAAGGAGAGAAACATGGAGGAGAGAAACATGAAGGAGAGAAACATGAAAGAAAGAAACATGGAGGAGAGAAACATGGAGGAGAGAAACATGGAGGAGAGAAACATGGAGGAGAGAAACGTGAAATAGAGAAACATGGAGGAGAGAAACATGAAATAGAGAAACATGGAGGAGAGAAACATGGAGAGAAACTTGGAGGAGAGAGAGAAACATGAAGGAGAGAAACATGAAGGAGAGAAACATGGAGGAGAGAAACATGGAGGAGAGAAACATGAAAAATGAAGGAGAGAAACATGGAGGAGAGAAACATGAAGGAGAGAAACATGGAGGAGAGAAACCGAAGGAGAGAAACATGAAGGAGAGAAAGATGAAAAATGAAGGAGGGAAACATGGAGGAGAGAAATATGAAGGAGAGAAACATGGAGGACAGAAACATGAAGGATAGAAACATGGAGGAGAGAAACATGGAGGAGATAAACATGAAACATGAAGGAGAGAAACATGGAGGAGAGAAACATGGAGGAGAGAAACATGAAGGAGAGAAACATGAAGGAGAGAAACATGAAACATGAAGGAGAGAAACATGGAGGAGAGAAACATAAAGGAGAGAAACATGAGGGAAAGAAACATGGAGGAGAGAACATGGAGGAGAGAAAAAGGAGAGAAACATGAAGGAGGGAAACATGGAGGAGAGAAACATGAAACATGAAGGAGAGAAACATGGAGGAGAGAAACATGAAGGAGAGAAACATGAAAACATGGAGGAGAGAAACATGGAGGAGAGAAACATGGAGGAGAGAAACAGGGAGGAGAGAGAAACATGAAGGAGAGAAACATGAGGAGAGAAAACAGAGAGAAACATGGAGGAGAGAAACATGGAGGAGAGAAACATGAGGAGAGAAAAAGGAGAGAAACATGAAGGAGGGAAACATGGAGGAGAGAAACATGAAACATGAAGGAGAGAAACATGGAGGAGAGCAACATGAAGGAGAGAAACATGAAACATGGAGGAGAGAAACATGGAGGAGAGAAACATGGAGGAGAGAAACATGAGGAGAGAAACAGAAACATGAAGGAGAGAAACATGGAGGAGAGAAAATGAAGGAGAGAAACATGGATGGAGAGAAACATGGAGGAGAGAACATGGAGGAGAGAAAAGGAGAGAAACATGAAGGAGGGAAACATGGAGGAGAGAAAACATGAAACATGAAGGAGAGAAAATGGAGGAGAGCAACATGAAGGAGAGAAACATGAAACATGGAGGAGAGAAACATGGAGGAGAGAAACATGGAGGAGAGAAACATGGAGGAGAGAAACATGAAACATGAAGGAGAGAAACATGGAGGAGAGAAACAGAAGGAGAGAAACATGGAGGAGAGAAACATGGAGGAGAGAAAATAAAGGAGAGAAACATGGAGGAGAGAAACATGAAGTAGAGAAACACGGGAGAGAAACATGGAGGAGAGAGAGAAACATGAAGGAGAGAAACATGGAGGAGAGAAACATGAAATAGAGATACATGGAGGAGAGAAACATGAAGTAGAGAAACATGGATAGAAACATGGAGGAGAGAGATAAACATGAAGGAGAGAAACATGGAGGAGAGAAACATGAAACATGAAGGAGAGAAACATGGAGGAGAGCAACATGAAGGAGAGAAACATGGAGGAGAGAAACATGGAGGAGATAAACATGGAGGAGTGAAACATGAGGGAGAGAAACATGACACACGAAGGAGAGAAACATGGAGGAGAGAAACATGAAACATGAAGGAGAGAAACATGGAGGAGAGAAACATGAAGGAGAGAAACACGAAACATGGAGGAGAGAAACATGAAGGAGAGAAACATGGAGGAGAGAAACATGGAGAGAGAAACATGGAGGAGAGAAACATGAAGGAGAGAAACATGGAGAAGAAAAATGAAGGAGAGAAAACATGGAGGAGAGAAACATGAAACATGAAGGAGAGAAACATGGAGGAGAGAAACATGAAGGAGAGAAACATGAAACATGGAGAAGAGAAAATAAGGAGAAACATGGAGGAGAGAAACACGGAGGAGAGAAACATGGAGGAGAGAAACATGGAGGAGAGAAACATGAAGGAAAGAAACAGAAACAGAGGAGAGAAAATGTTGAGAGAAACATTGAAACATGAAGGAGAGCAAACATGGAGGATAGAAACATTAAACATGAAGGAGAGAAACATGGAGGAGAGAAACATGAGGGAGAGAAACATGAAGGAGAGAAACATGGAGGAGAGAAACATGAAGTAGAGAAACACGGAGAGAAACATGGAGGAGAGAAAATGAAGTAGAGAAACATGGAGGAGAGAAACATGGAGGAGAGAAATATGAAGGAGAGAAACATGAAACATGAAGGACAGAAACATTGAAACATGAAGGAGAGAAACATGGAGGAGAGAAACATGAAGGAGAGAAACATGAAAGAAAGAAACATGGAGGAGATAAACATGGAGGAGAGAAACATGGAGGAGAGAAACATGGAGGAGAGAAACGGAAATAGAGAAACATGGAGGAGAGAAACATGAAATAGAGAAACATGGAGGAGAGAAACATGGAGAGAAACTTGGAGGAGAGAGAGAACATGAAGGAGAGAAACATGAAGGAGAGAAACATGGAGGAGAGAAACATGGAGGAGAGAAACATGAAAAATGAAGGAGAGAAACATGGAGGAGAGAAACATGAAGGAGAGAAACATGGAGGAGAGAAACCTGAAGGAGAGAAACATGAAGGAGAGAAAGATGAAAAATGAAGGAGGGAAACATGGAGGAGAGAAACAGGAAGGAGAGAAACATGGAGGACAGAAACATGAAGGATAGAAACATGGAGGAGAGAAACATGGAGGAGGATAAACATGAAACTTGAAGGAGAGAAACATGGAGGAGAGAAATATGGAGGAGAGAAATATGAAGGAGAGAAACATGAAGGACAGAAACATGAAACATGAAGGAGAGAAACATGGAGGAGAGAAACATAAAGGAGAGAAACATGAGGGAAAGAAACATGGAGGAGAGAACATGGAGGAGAGAAAAAGGAGAGAAACATGAAGGAGGGAAACATGGAGGAGAGAAACATGAAACATGAAGGAGAGAAACATGGAGGAGAGCAACATGAAGGAGAGAAACATGAAACATGGAGGAGAGAAACATGGAGGAGAGAAACATGGAGGAGAGAAACATGGAGGAGAGAAACATGAAACACTGAAGGAGAGAAACATGGAGGAGAGAAACATGAAGGGAGAAACATGGAGGAGAGAAACATGGAGGAGAGAAAATGAAGGAGAGAAACATGGAGGAGAGAAACATGAAGTAGAGAAACACGGAGAGAAACATGGAGGAGAGAGAGAAACATGAAGGAGAGAAACATGAGGAGAGAAACATGAAATAGAGATACATGGAGGAGAGAAACATGAAGTAGAGAAACATGGATAGAAACACGGAGGAGAGAGATAAACATGAAGGAGAGAAACATGGAGGAGAGAAACATGAAACATGAAGGAGAGAAACATGGAGGAGAGCAACATGAAGGAGAGAAACATGGAGGAGAGAAACATGGAGGAGATAAACATGGAGGAGTGAAACATGAGGGAGAGAAACATGACACATGAAGGAGAGAAACATGGAGGAGAGAAACATGAAACATGAAGGAGAGAAACATGGAGGAGAGCAAACATGAAGGAGAGAAACATGAAACATGGAGGAGAGAAACATGAAGGAGAGAAACATGGAGGAGAGAAACATGGAGGAGAGAAACATGGAGGAGAGAAAACATGAAGGAGAGAAACATGGAGGAAAGAAACATGAAGGAGAGAAACATGGAGGAGAGAAACATGAAACATGAAGGAGAGAAACATGGAGGAGAGCAACATGAAGGAGAGAAAACATGAAACATGGAGAAGAGAAACATGAAGTAGAGAAACATGGAGGATAGAAACATGGAGGAGAGAAACATGAAGGAGAGAAACATGGAGGAGAGAAACATGAAGGAAAGAAACATGAAACATGGAGGAGAGAAACATGTTGGAGAGAAACATGAAACATGAAGGAGAGCAAACATGGAGGATAGAAACATTAAACATGAAGGAGAGAAACATGGAGGAGAGAAACATGAGGGAGAGAAACATGAAGGAGAGAAACATGGAGGAGAGAAACATAAAGTAGAGAAACACGGAGAGAAACATGGAGAGAGAGAAACATGGAGGAGAGAAAATCGAAGAGAAATAGAATGAGAGAAACATGAAACATGAAGGAGAGAAACATGAAGAGGAGAGAAACATGAAGGAGAGAAACATGAAAGAAAGAAACATGGAGGAGATAAACATGGAGGAGAGAAACATGGAGAGAGAAACATGGAGGAGAGAAACATGAAATAGAGAAACATGGAGGAGAGAAACATGAAATAGAGAAACATGGAGGAGAGAAACATGGAGAGAAACTTGGAGGAGAGAGAGAACATGAAGGAGAGAAACATGAAGGAGAGAAACATGGAGGAGAGAAACATGGAGGAGAGAAACATGAAAAATGAAGGAGAGAAACATGGAGGAGAGAAACATGAAGGAGAGAAACATGGAGGAGAGAAACCAGAAGGAGAGAAACAGAAGGAGAGAAAGATGAAAAATGAAGGAGGGAAACATGGAGGAGAGAAACATGAAACATGAAGGAGAGAAACATGGAGGAGAGCAACATGAAGGAGAGAAAACATGAAACATGGAGAAGAGAAACATGAAGGAGAAACATGGAGGAGAGAAACATGGAGGAGAGAAACATGGAGGAGAGAAACATGAGGGAGAGAAACATGAAGGAAAGAAACATGAAACATGGAGGAGAGAAACATGGTGGAGAGAAACATGAAACATGAAGGAGAGCAACATGGAGGATAGAAACATTAAACATGAAGGAGAGAAACATGGAGGAGAGAAACACGAGGGGAGAGAAACATGAAGGAGAGAAACATGGAGGAGAGAAACATGAAGTAGAGAAACACGGAGAGAAACATGGAGGAGAGAAAAATGAAGTAGAGAAACATGGAGGAGAGAAACATGGAGGAGAGAAATATCAAGGAGAGAAACATGAAACATGAAGGAGAGAAACATGGAGGAGAGAAACATGAAGGAGAGAAACATGAAAGAAAGAAACATGGAGGAGATAAACATGGAGGAGAGAAACATGGAGGAGAGAAACATGGAGGAGAGAAACATGAAATAGAGAAACATGGAGGAGAGAAACATGAAATAGAGAAACATGGAGGAGAGAAACATGGAGAGAAACTTGGAGGAGAGAGAGAACATGAAGGAGAGAAACATGAAGGAGAGAAACATGGAGGAGAGAAACATGGAGGAGAGAAACATGAAAAATGAAGGAGAGAAACATGGAGGAGAGAAACATGAAGGAGAGAAACATGGAGGAGAGAAACCTGAAGGAGAGAAACATGAAGGAGAGAAAGATGAAAAATGAAGGAGGGAAACATGGAGGAGAGAAAATGAAGGAGAGAAACATGGAGGACAGAAACATGAAGGATAGAAACATGGAGGAGAGAAACATGGAGGAGATAAACATGAAACTTGAAGGAGAGAAACATGGAGGAGAGAAATATGGAGGAGAGAAATATGAAGGAGAGAAACATGAAGGACAGAAACATGAAACATGAAGGAGAGAAACATGGAGGAGAGAAACATAAAGGAGAGAAACATGAGGGAAAGAAACATGGAGGAGAGAACATGGAGGAGAGAAAAAGGAGAGAAACATGAAGGAGGGAAACATGGAGGAGAGAAACATGAAACATGAAGGAGAGAAACATGGAGGAGAGCAACATGAAGGAGAGAAACATGAAACATGGAGGAGAGAAACATGGAGGAGAGAAACATGGAGGAGAGAAACATGGAGGAGAGAAACATGAAACATGAAGGAGAGAAACATGGAGGAGAGAAACATGAAGGAGAGAAACATGGAGGAGAGAAACATGGAGGAGAGAAAATGAAGGAGAGAAACATGGAGGAGAGAAACATGAAGTAGAGAAACACGGAGAGAAACATGGAGGAGAGAGAGAAACATGAAGGAGAGAAACATGGAGGAGAGAAACATGAAATAGAGATACATGGAGGAGAGAAACATGAAGTAGAGAAACATGGATAGAAACATGGAGGAGAGAGATAAAACATGAAGGAGAGAAACATGGATGAGAGAAACATGGAGGAGAGAAACATGAAACATGAAGGAGAGAAACATGGAGGAGAGCAAACATGAAGGAGAGAAACATGGAGGAGAGAAACATGGAGGAGATAAACATGGAGGAGTGAAACATGAGGGAGAGAAACATGACACATGAAGGAGAGAAACATGGAGGAGATAAACATGAAGGAGAGAAAATGAAGGAGAGACACATGAAGGAGAGAAACATGGAGGAGAGAAACATGAAACATAGAGGAGAGAAACATGAGGAGAGAGAAAAATGAAACATAAGGAGAGAAACATGGAGGAGAGAAACATGAAGGAGATAAACATGAAGGAGAGAAACATGGAGGAGAGAAACATGGAGAAGAGAAACCGAAGGAGAGAAACATGGAGCAGAGAAACATGGAGGAGAGAAAACATGAAACATGAAGGAGAGAAACATGGAGGAGAGAAACATGGAGGAGAGAAACATGAAGTAGAGAAACATGGAGGAGAGAAACATGGAGGAGAGAAACATGGAGGAGAGAAACATGAAACATGAAGGAGAGAAACATGGAGGAGAGAAACATGAAGGAGAGAAACATGGAGGAGAGAAACATGAAACACGAAGGAGAGAAACTTGGAGGAGAGAAACATGAGAGAGAGAAACATGAAGGAGAGAAACATGAAACATGAAGGACAGAAACATGAAACATGAAGGAGAGAAACATAGAGGAGAGAAACATGAGGGAGAGAAAATGAAACATGAGGAGAGAAACATGGAGGAGAGAAACATGAAGGAGATAAACATGAAGGAGAGAAACATGGAGGAGAGAAACATGGAGAAGAGAAACCTGAAGGAGAGAAACATGGAGCAGAGAAACATGGAGGAGAGAAACATGAAACATGAAGGAGAGAAACATGGAGGAGAGAAACATGGAGGAGAGAAACATAAGTAGAGAAACATGGAGGAGAGAAACATGGAGGAGAGAAACATGGAGGAGAGAAACATGAAGGACAGAAACATGAAGGAGAGAAACATGGAGGAGAGAAACATGAAACATGAGGAGAGAAACATGGAGGAGAGAAACATGAAGGAGAGAAACATGGAGGAGAGAAACATGAAAAGAAGGAGAGAAACATGAGGAGAGAAACATGAGAGAGAGAAACATGAAGGAGAGAAACATGAAACATGAAGGAGAGAAACATGAAACATGAAGGAGAGAAACATGGAGGAGAGAAACATGGAGGAAAGAAACATGGAGGAGATAAACATGAAGGAGAGAAACATGAAGGAGAGAAAAATGAAGGAGAGAAACATGGAGGAGAGAAACATGAAACATGAGGAGAGAAACATGGAGGAGAGAAACATGAAGGAGATAAACATGAAGGAGAGAAACATGAAGGAGAGAAACATGGAGGAGAGAAACATGAAGGGAGAGAAACATGGAGGAGAGAAACAAAAAGAGGAGAGAAAATGAAGAGAAAATAAGGAGATAAACATGAAGGAGAGAAACATGAAGGAGAGAAACATGGAGGAGAGAAACAGAAAAGAGGAGAGAAACATGGAGAGAGAAACATGAGGGAGAGAAACATGAAGGAGAGAAACATGAAAGATGAAAGAGATAAACATGGAGGAGAGAAAAGAAGGAGAGAAAATGAAACATGAAGGAGAGAAACATGGAGGAGAGAAACATGAAGGAGAGAAAAATGAAGGAGAGAAACATGAAGGAGAGAAACATGGAGGAGAAAAACATGGAGGAGAGAAACATGAAACATGAAGGAGAGAAACATGGAGGAGAGAAAATGAAGGAGAGAAACATGGAGGAGAAAAATGGAGGAAAGAAATATAGGAGAGAAACATGAAACATGAAGGAGAGAAAATGAGGAGAGAAACATGAAGGAGAGAAACATTAAGAGAGAAACATGGAGGAGAGAAACATGAAACATGAAGGAGAGAAACATGGAGGAGAGCAACATGAAGGAGAGAAACATGAAACATGGAGGAGAGAAAATGAAGGAGAGAAACATGGAGGAGAGAAACATGGAGTAGAGAAACATGGAGGAGAGAAATATGAAGGAGAGAAACATGGAGGAAAGAAACATGAAGGAGAGAAACATGGAGGAGAGAAACATGAAACATGAAGGAGAGAAACATGGAGGAGAGAAACATGAAGGAGAGAAACATGAAACATGGAGAAGAGAAACATGAAGGGAGAAACATGGAGGAGAGAAACATGGAGGAGAGAAACATGGAGGAGAGAAACATGGAGGAGAGAAACATGAAGGAAAGAAACATGAAACATGGAGGAGAGAAACATGTTGGAGAGAAACATGAAAAACATGAAGGAGAGCAACATGGAGGATAGAAACATTAAACATGAAGGAGAGAAACATGGAGGAGAGAAACATGAGGGAGAGAAACATGAAGGAGAGAAACATGGAGGAGAGAAACATGAAGTAGAGAAACACGGAGAGAAAATGGAGGAGAGAAAATGAAGAGAGAAACATGGAGAGAGAAACATGGAGGAGAGAAATATGAAGGAGAGAAACATGAAAATGAAGGACAGAAAATGAAACATGAAGGAGAGAAACATGGAGGAGAGAAACATGAAGGAGAGAAACATGAAAGAAAGAAACATGGAGGAGATAAACATGGAGGAGAGAAACATGGAGGAGAGAAACATGGAGGAGAGAAACGTGAAATAGAGAAACATGGAGGAGAGAAACATGAAATAGAGAAACATGGAGGAGAGAAACATGGAGAGAAACTTGGAGGAGAGAGAGAACATGAAGGAGAGAAACATGAAGGAGAGAAACATGGAGGAGAGAAACATGGAGGAGAGAAACATGAAAAATGAAGGAGAGAAACATGGAGGAGAGAAACATGAAGGAGAGAAACATGGAGGAGAGAAACCGGAAGGAGAGAAACATGAAGGAGAGAAAGATGGAAAAATGAAGGAGGGAAACATGGAGGAGAGAAATATGAAGGAGAGAAACATGGAGGACAGAAACATGAAGGATAGAAACATGGAGGAGAGAAACATGGAGGAGATAAACATGAAACCTGAAGGAGAGAAACATGGAGGAGAGAAATATGGAGGAGAGAAATATGAAGGAGAGAAACATGAAGGAGAGAAACATGAAACATGAAGGAGAGAAACATGGAGGAGAGAAACATAAAGGAGAGAAACATGAGGGAAAGAAACATGGAGGAGAGAACATGGAGGAGAGAAAAAGGAGAGAAACATGAAGGAGGGAAACATGGAGGAGAGAAACATGAAAACATGAAGGAGAGAAACATGGAGGAGAGCAACATGAAGGAGAGAAACATGAAACATGGAGGAGAGAAACATGGAGGAGAGAAACATGGAGGAGAGAAACATGGAGGAGAGAAACATGAAACATGAAGGAGAGAAACATGGAGGAGAGAAACATGAAGGAGAGAAACATGGAGGAGAGAAACATGGAGAGAGAAAATAAGGAGAGAAACAGGAGGAGAGAAACATGAAGTAGAGAAACACGGAGAGAAAATGGAGGAGAGAGAGAAACATGAAGGAGAGAAACATGGAGGAGAGAAACATGAAATAGAGATACATGGAGGAGAGAAACATGAAGTAGAGAAACATGGATAGAAACATGGAGGAGAGAGATAAACATGAAGGAGAGAAACATGGAGAGAGAAACATGAAACAGAAGGAGAGAAACATGGAGGAGAGCAACATGAAGGAGAGAAACATGGAGGAGAGAAACATGGAGGAGATAAACATGGAGGAGTGAAACATGAGGGAGAGAAACATGACACATGAAGGAGAGAAACATGGAGGAGAGAAACATGAAACATGAAGGAGAGAAACATGGAGGAGAGCCAACATGAAGGAGAGAAACATGAAACATGGAGGAGAGAAACATGAAGGAGAGAAACATGGAGGAGAGAAACATGGAGTGAGAGAAACATGGAGGAGAGAAACATGAAGGAGAGAAACATGGAGGAAAGAAAGAAAGAAAAGAGGAGAGAAAAGAAAATGAAGGAGAGAAACATGGAGGAGAGAAACATGAAGGAGAGAAAATGAAACATGGAGAAGAGAAAAAATGAGAGAAACAAGAGAGAGAAACAGATGAAAAAGAAACATAAAATGGAGAGAGAAACAGTTGGAGAGAAACATGAAACATGAAGAGAGCAACATGGAGGATAGAAACATAAACAGAAGGAGAGAAACATGAGAAGAAAATGAGGGAGAGAAAATAAGGAGAGAAACATGGAGGAGAGAAACATGAAGTAGAGAAACAGAGAGAAACATGGAAGAGAAACAGGAGAAAAAAAAATGAAGGAAGAAAATGAAACATGAAGGAGAGAAACATGGAGGAGAGAAACATGAAGGAGAGAAACATGAAAGAAAGAAACATGGAGGAGATAAACATGGAGGAGAGAAACATGGAGGAGAGAAACATGGAGGAGAGAAACATGAAATAGAGAAACATGGAGGAGAGAAACATGAAATAGAGAAACATGGAGGAGAGAAACATGGAGAGAAACTTGGAGGAGAGAGAGAAACATGAAGGAGAGAAACATGAAGGAGAGAAACATGGAGGAGAGAAACATGGAGGAGAGAAAACATGAAAAATGAAGGAGAGAAACATGGAGGAGAGAAACATGAAGGAGAGAAACATGGAGGAGAGAAACCGGAAGGAGAGGAAACATGAAGGAGAGAAAGATGAAAATGAAGGAGGGAAACATGGAGGAGAGAAACATGAAAAGAAGGAGAGAAAAGAGGAAATAAGAGAAAAGAAAAGGAGAAGAGAAACAGAAGGAGAAAACAGGAGAGAGAAACATGAGAGAGAAACATGGAGGAGAGAAACATGGAGAGAGAAACATGAAGGAAAGAAACATGAAACATGGAGAGAGAAACATGGAGGAGAGAAACATGAAACATGAAGGAGAGAAACATGGAGGATAGAAAAAAATAAGGAGAGAAACATGGAGGAGAGAAACATGGAGGAGAGAAACATGAAGAGAGAAACATGGAGGAGAGAAACATGAAGTAGAGAAAAAAAGAGAGAAACATGGAGGAGAGAAAATGAAGGAGAGAAACATGGAGGAGAGAAAACGGAGGAGAGAAACATGAAGGAGAGAAACATGAAACATGAAGGAGAGAAACATGGAGGAGAGAAACATGAAGGAGAGAAACATGAAAGAAAGAAACATGGAGGAGATAAACATGGAGGAGAGAAACATGGAGGAGAGAAACATGGAGGAGAGAAACGTGAAATAGAGAAACATGGAGGAGAGAAACATGAAATAGAGAAACATGGAGGAGAGAAACATGGAGAGAAACTTGGAGGAGAGAGAGAACATGAAGGAGAGAAACATGAAGGAGAGAAACATGGAGAGAGAGAAACATGGAGGAGAGAAACATGAAAAATGAAGGAGAGAAACATGGAGGAGAGAAACATGAAGGAGAGAAACATGGAGGAGAGAAACCTGAAGGAGAGAAACATGAAGGAGAGAAAGATGAAAAATGAAGGAGGGAAACATGGAGGAGAGAAATATGAAGGAGAGAAACATGGAGGACAGAAACATGAAGGATAGAAACATGGAGGAGAGAAACATGGAGGAGATAAACATGAAACTTGAAGGAGAGAAACATGGAGGAGAGAAATATGGAGGAGAGAAATATGAAGGAGAGAAACATGAAGGACAGAAACATGAAACATGAAGGAGAGAAACATGGAGGAGAGAAACATAAAGGAGAGAAACATGAGGGAAAGAAACATGGAAGAGAGAACATGGAGAGAGAAAAAAGGAGAGAAACACGAAGGAGGGAAACATGGAGGAGAGAAACATGAAACATGCAAGGAAGAAACATGGAGGAGAGTAACATGAAGGAGAGAAAATGAAACATGAGGAGAGAAACATGGAGGAGAGAAACATGGAGGAGAGAAACATGGAGGAGAGAAACATGAAACATGAAGGAGAGAAACATGGAGGAGAGAAAATGAAGAGAGAAACATGGAGGAGAGAAACATGGAGGAGAGAAAAATGAAGGAGAGAAACATGGAGGAGAGAAACATGAAGTAGAGAAACAGGAGAGAAACATGGAGGAGAGAGAGAAACATGAAGGAGAGAAACATGGAGGAGAGAAACATGGAGAGATAAACATGAAACCTGAAGGAGAGAAACATGGAGGAGAGAAATATGGAGGAGAGAAATATGAAGGAGAGAAACATGAAGGACAGAAACATGAAACATGAAGGAGAGAAACATGGAGGAGAGAAACATAAAGGAGAGAAACATGAGGGAAAGAAACATGGAGGAGAGGAACATGGAGGAGAGAAAAAGGAGAGAAACATGAAGGAGGGAAACATGGAGGAAGAAACATGAAACATGAAGGAGAGAAACATGGAGGAGAGCAACATGAAGGAGAGAAACATGAAACATGGAGGAGAGAAACATGGAGGAGAGAAACACGGAGGAGAGAAACATGGAGGAGAGAAACATGAAACATGAAGGAGAGAAACATGGAGGAGAGAAACATGAAGGAGAGAAACATGGAGGAGAGAAACATGGAGGAGAGAAAATGAAGGAGAGAAACATGGAGGAGAGAAACATGAAGTAGAGAAACACGGAGAGAAACATGGAGGAGAGAGAGAAACATGAAGGAGAGAAACATGGAGGAGAGAAACATGAAATAGAGATACATGGAGGAGAGAAACATGAAGTAGAGAAACATGGATAGAAACATGGAGGAGAGAGATAAACATGAAGGAGAGAAACATGGATGAGAGAAACATGGAGGAGAGAAACATGAAACATGAAGGAGAGAAACATGGAGGAGAGCAACATGAAGGAGAGAAACATGGAGGAGAGAAACATGGAGGAGATAAACATGGAGGAGTGAAACATGAGGGAGAGAAACATGACACATGAAGGAGAGAAACATGGAGAGAGATAAACAGAAGGAGAGAAAATGAAGGAGAGACACATGAAGGAGAGAAACATGGAGGAGAGAAACATGAAACATAGAGGAGAGAAACATGAGGGAGAGAAAATGAAACATAAGGAGAGAAACATGGAGGAGAGAAACATGAAGGAGATAAACATGAAGGAGAGAAACATGGAGGAGAGAAACATGGAGAAGAGAAACCTGAAGGAGAGAAACATGGAGCAGAGAAACATGGAGGAGAGAAACATGAAACATGAAGGAGAGAAACATGGAGGAGAGAAACATGGAGGAGAGAAACATGAAGTAGAGAAACATGGAGGAGAGAAAATGGAGGAGAGAAACATGGAGGAGAGAAACATGAAACATGAGGAGAGAAACATGGAGGAGAGAAACATGAAGGAGAGAAACATGGAGGAGAGAAACATGAAACACGAAGGAGAGAAACTTGGAGGAGAGAAACATGAGAGAGAGAAACATGAAGGAGAGAAACATGAAACATGAAGGACAGAAACATGAAACATGAAGGAGAGAAACATAGAGGAGAGAAACATGAGGGAGAGAAAAATGAAACATGAGGAGAGAAACATGGAGGAGAGAAACATGAAGGAGATAAACATGAAGGAGAGAAACATGGAGGAGAGAAACATGGAGAAGAGAAACCTGAAGGAGAGAAACATGGAGCAGAGAAACATGGAGGAGAGAAACATGAAACATGAAGGAGAGAAACATGGAGGAGAGAAACATGGAGGAGAGAAACATGAAGTAGAGAAACATGGAGGAGAGAAACATGGAGGAGAGAAACATTTGGAGGAGAGAAACATGAAGGACAGAAACATGAAGGAGAGAAACATGGAGGAGAGAAACATGAAACATGAGGAGAGAAACATGGAGGAGAGAAACATGAAGGAGAAAAACATGGAGGAGAGAAACATGAAACACGAAGGAGAGAAACTTGGAGGAGAGAAACATGAGAGAGAGAAACATGAAGGAGAGAAACATGAAAACATGAAGGACAGAAACATGAAACATGAAGGAGAGAAACATGGAGGAGAGAAACATGGAGGAAAGAAACATGGAGGAGATAAACATGAAGGAGAGAAACATGAAGGAGAGAAAAATGAAGGAGAGACACATGGAGGAGAGAAACATGAAACATGAGGAGAGAAACATGGAGGAGAGAAACATGAAGGAGATAAACATGAAGGAGAGAAACATGAAGGAGGGAAACATGGAGGAGAGAAACATGAGGGAGAGAAACATGGAGGAGAGAAACATGAAACATGAGGAGAGAAACATGGAGGAGAGAAACATGAAGGAGATAAACATGAAGGAGAGAAACATGAAGGAGAGAAACATGGAGGAGAGAAACATGAAACATGAAGGAGAGAAACATGGAGGAGAGAAACATGAGGGAGAGAAATATGAAGGAGAGAAACATGAAACATGAAAGAGATAAACATGGAGGAGAGAAACATGGAGCAGAGAAACATGGAGGAGAGAAACATGAAACATGAAGGAGAGAAACATGGAGGAGATAAACATGAAGGAGAGAAAAATGAATGAGAGAAACATGAAGGAGAGAAACATGGAGGAGCAAAACATGGAGGAGAGAAACATGAAACATGAAGGAGAGAAACATGGAGGAGAGAAACATGAAGTAGAGGAACATGGAGGAGAGAAACATGGAGGAAAGAAATATTAAGGAGAGAAACATGAAACATGAAGGAGAGAAACATGGAGGAGAGAAACCTGAAGGAGAGAAACATTAAGTAGAGAAACATGGAGGAGAGAAACATGAAACATGAAGGAGAGAAACATGGAGGAGAGCAACATGAAGGAGAGAAACATGAAACATGGAGGAGAGAAACATGAAGGAGAGAAACATGGAGGAGAGAAACATGGAGTAGAGAAACATGGAGGAGAGAAATATGAAGGAGAGAAACATGGAGGAAAGAAACATGAAGGAGAGAAACATGGAGGAGAGAAACATGAAACATGAAGGAGAGAAACATGGAGGAGAGCAACATGAAGGAGAGAAACATGAAACATGAGAAGAGAAACATGAAAGGAGAAACATGGAGGAGAGAAACATGGAGGAGAGAAACATGGAGGAGAGAAACATGGAGGAGAGAAACATGAAGGAAAGAAACATGAAACATGGAGGAGAGAAACATGTTGGAGAGAAACATGAAACATGAAGGAGAGCAACATGGAGGATAGAAACATTAAAACATGAAGGAGAGAAACATGGAGGAGAGAAACATGAGGGAGAGAAACATGAAGGAGAGAAACATGGAGGAGAGAAACATGAAGTAGAGAAACACGAGAGAAACATGGAGGAGAGAAAATGAAGTAGAGAAACATGGAGGAGAGAAACATGGAGGAGAGAAATATGAAGGAGAGAAACATGAAACATGAAGGACAGAAACATGAAACATGAAGGAGAGAAACATGGAGGAGAGAAACATGAAGGAGAGAAACATGAAAGAAAGAAACATGGAGGAGATAAACATGGAGGAGAGAAACATGGAGGAGAGAAACATGGAGGAGAGAAAGAAATAGAGAAACATGGAGGAGAGAAACATGAAATAGAGAAACATGGAGGAGAGAAACATGGAGAGAAACTTGGAGGAGAGAGAGAACATGAAGGAGAGAAACATGAAGGAGAGAAACATGGAGGAGAGAAACATGGAGGAGAGAAACATGAAAAATGAAGGAGAGAAACATGGAGGAGAGAAACATGAAGGAGAGAAACATGGAGGAGAGAAACCTGAAGGAGAGAAACATGAAGGAGAGAAAGATGAAAAATGAAGGAGGGAAACATGGAGGAGAGAAATATGAAGGAGAGAAACATGGAGGACAGAAACATGGAAGGATAGAAACATGGAGGAGAGAAACATGGAGGAGATAAACATGAAACTTGAAGGAGAGAAACATGGAGGAGAGAAATATGGAGGAGAGAAATATGAAGGAGAGAAACATGAAGGAGAGAAACATGAAACATGAAGGAGAGAAACATGGAGGAGAGAAACATAAAGGAGAGAAACATGAGGGAAAGAAACATGGAGGAGAGAACATGGAGGAGAGAAAAAAGGAGAGAAACATGAAGGAGGGAAACATGGAGGAGAGAAACATGAAACATGAAGGAGAGAAACATGGAGGAGAGCAACATGAAGGAGAGAAACATGAAACATGGAGGAGAGAAACATGGAGGAGAGAAACATGGAGGAGAGAAACATGGAGGAGAGAAACATGAAACATGAAGGAGAGAAACATGGAGGAGAGAAACATGAAGGAGAGAAACATGGAGGAGAGAAACATGGAGGAGAGAAAATGAAGGAGAGAAACATGGAGGAGAGAAACATGAAGTAGAGAAACACGGAGAGAAACATGGAGGAGAGAGAGAAACATGAAGGAGAGAAACATGGAGGAGAGAAACATGAAATAGAGATACATGGAGGAGAGAAACATGAAGTAGAGAAACATGGATAGAAACATGGAGGAGAGAGATAAAACATGAAGGAGAGAAACATGGAGGAGAGAAACATGAAACATGAAGGAGAGAAACATGGAGGAGAGCAACATGAAGGAGAGAAACATGGAGGAGAGAAACATGGAGGAGATAAACATGGAGGAGTGAAACATGAGGGAGAGAAACATGACACATGAAGGAGAGAAACATGGAGGAGAGAAACATGAAACATGAAGGAGAGAAACATGGAGGAGAGCAACATGAAGGAGAGAAACATGAAACATGGAGGAGAGAAACATGAAGGAGAGAAACATGGAGGAGAGAAACATGGAGTAGAGAAACATGGAGGAGAGAAATATGAAGGAGAGAAACATGGAGGAAAGAAACATGAAGGAGAGAAACATGGAGGAGAGAAACATGAAACATGAAGGAGAGAAACATGGAGGAGAGCAACATGAAGGAGAGAAACATGAAACATGGAGAAGAGAAACATGAAGGGGAGAAACATGGAGGAGAGAAACATGGAGGAGAGAAACATGGAGGAGAGAAACATGGAGGAGAGAAACATGAAGGAAAGAAACATGAAACATGGAGGAGAGAAACATGTTGGAGAGAAACATGAAACATGAAGGAGAGCAACATGGAGGATAGAAACATTAAACATGAAGGAGAGAAACATGGAGGAGAGAAACATGAGGGAGAGAAACATGAAGGAGAGAAACATGGAGGAGAGAAACATGAAGTAGAGAAACACGGAGAGAAACATGGAGGAGAGAAAAATGAAGTAGAGAAACATGGAGGAGAGAAACATGGAGGAGAGAAATATGAAGGAGAGAAACATGAAACATGAAGGACAGAAACATGAAACATGAAGGAGAGAAACATGGAGGAGAGAAACATGAAGGAGAGAAACATGAAAGAAAGAAACATGGAGGAGATAAACATGGAGGAGAGAAACATGGAGGAGAGAAACATGGAGGAGAGAAACGTGAAATAGAGAAACATGGAGGAGAGAAACATGAAATAGAGAAACATGGAGGAGAGAAACATGGAGAGAAACTTGGAGGAGAGAGAGAACATGAAGGAGAGAAACATGAAGGAGAGAAACATGGAGGAGAGAAACATGGAGGAGAGAAACATGAAAAATGAAGGAGAGAAACATGGAGGAGAGAAACATGAAGGAGAGAAACATGGAGGAGAGAAACCTGAAGGAGAGAAACATGAAGGAGAGAAAGATGAAAAATGAAGGAGGGAAACATGGAGGAGAGAAATATGAAGGAGAGAAACATGGAGGACAGAAACATGAAGGATAGAAACATGGAGGAGAGAAACATGGAGGAGATAAACATGAAACTTGAAGGAGAGAAACATGGAGGAGAGAAATATGGAGGAGAGAAATATGAAGGAGAGAAACATGAAGGACAGAAACATGAAACATGAAGGAGAGAAACATGGAGGAGAGAAACATAAAGGAGAGAAACATGAGGGAAAGAAACATGGAGGAGAGAACATGGAGGAGAGAAAAAAGGAGAGAAACATGAAGGAGGGAAACATGGAGGAGAGAAACATGAAACATGAAGGAGAGAAACATGGAGGAGAGCAACATGAAGGAGAGAAACATGAAACATGGAGGAGAGAAACATGGAGGAGAGAAACATGGAGGAGAGAAACATGGAGGAGAGAAACATGAAACATGAAGGAGAGAAACATGGAGGAGAGAAACATGAAGGAGAGAAACATGGAGGAGAGAAAATGGAGGAGAGAAAACGAAGGAGAGAAACATGGAGGAGAGAAACATGAAGTAGAGAAACACTGGAGAGAAACATGGAGGAGAGAGAGAAACATGAAGGAGAGAAACATGGAGGAGAGAAACATGAAATAGAGATACATGGAGGAGAGAAACATGAAGTAGAGAAACATGGATAGAAACATGGAGGAGAGAGATAAACATGAAGGAGAGAAACATGGAGGAGAGAAACATGAAACATGAAGGAGAGAAACATGGAGGAGAGCAACATGAAGGAGAGAAACATGGAGGAGAGAAACATGGAGGAGATAAACATGGAGGAGTGAAACATGAGGGAGAGAAACATGACACATGAAGGAGAGAAACATGGAGGAGAGAAACATGAAACATGAAGGAGAGAAACATGGAGGAGAGCAACATGAAGGAGAGAAACATGAAACATGGAGGAGAGAAACATGAAGGAGAGAAACATGGAGGAGAGAAACATGGAGTAGAGAAACATGGAGGAGAGAAATATGAAGGAGAGAAACATGGAGGAAAGAAACATGAAGGAGAGAAACATGGAGGAGAGAAACATGAAACATGAAGGAGAGAAACATGGAGGAGAGCAACATGAAGGAGAGAAACATGAAACATGGAGAAGAGAAACATGAAGGAGAAACATGGAGGAGAGAAACATGGAGGAGAGAAACATGGAGGAGAGAAACATGGAGGAGAGAAACATGAAGGAAAGAAACATGAAACATGGAGGAGAGAAACATGTTGGAGAGAAACATGAAACATGAAGGAGAGAACATGGAGGATAGAAACATTAAACATGAAGGAGAGAAACATGGAGAGAGAAACATGAGGGAGAGAAACATGAAGGAGAGAAACATGGAGGAGAGAAACATGAAGTAGAGAAACACGGAGAGAAACATGGAGGAGAGAAAAGAAGAGAGAAACATGGAGGAGAGAAACATGGAGGAGAGAAATATGAAGGAGAGAAACATGAAACATGAAGGAGAGAAACATGAAACATGAAGGAGAGAAACATGGAGGAGAGAAACATGAAGGAGAGAAACATGAAAGAAAGAAACATGGAGGAGATAAACATGGAGGAGAGAAACATGGAGGAGAGAAACGTGAAATAGAGAAACATGGAGGAGAGAAACATGAAATAGAGAAACATGGAGGAGAGAAACATGGAGAGAAACCTGGAGGAGAGAGAGAACATGAAGGAGAGAAACATGAAGGAGAGAAACATGGAGGAGAGAAACATGGAGGAGAGAAACATGAAAAAATGAAGGAGAGAAACATGGAGGAGAGAAACATGAAGGAGAGAAACATGGAGGAGAGAAACCTGAAGGAGAGAAACATGAAGGAGAGAAAGATGAAAAATGAAGGAGGGAAACATGGAGGAGAGAAATATGAAGGAGAGAAACATGGAGGACAGAAACATGAAGGATAGAAACATGGAGGAGAGAAACATGGAGGAGATAAACATGAAACTTGAAGGAGAGAAACATGGAGGAGAGAAATATGGAGGAGAGAAATATGAAGGAGAGAAACATGAAGGACAGAAACATGAAACATGAAGGAGAGAAACATGGAGGAGAGAAACATAAAGGAGAGAAACATGAGGGAAAGAAACATGGAAGAGAGAACATGGAGGAGAGAAAAAAGGAGAGAAACATGAAGGAGGGAAACATGGAGGAGAGAAACATGAAACATGAAGGAGAGAAACATGGAGGAGAGAAACATGAAGGAGAGAAACATGAAACATGGAGGAGAGAAACATGGAGGAGAGAAACATGGAGGAGAGAAACATGGAGGAGAGAAACATGAAACATGAAGGAGAGAAACATGGAGGAGAGAAACATGAAGGAGAGAAACATGGAGGAGAGAAACATGGAGGAGAGAAAATGAAGGAGAGAAAATGGAGGAGAGAAACATGAAGTAGAGAAACACGGAGAGAAACATGGAGGAGAGAGAGAAACATGAAGAGAGAAACATGGAGGAGAGAAACATGAAGAGAGATACATGGAGGAGAGAAACATGAAGGAGAGAAACATGGATAGAAACATGGAGGAGAGAGATAAACATGAAGGAGAGAAACATGGAGGAGAGAAACATGAAACATGAAGGAGAAAACATGGAGGAGAGAACATGAAGGAGAGAAACATGGAGGAGAGAAAATGGAGGAGAGAAACATGGAGGAGAGAAACATGAGGGAGAGAAACATGAAACATGAAGGAGAGAAAATGGAGGAGAGAAACATGAAGGAAAGAAACATGAAACATGGAGGAGAGAAACATGTTGAGAGAAACATGAAAATGAAGGAGAGCAACAGGAGGATAGAAAGAAAACAGAAGGAGAGAAACATGGAGGAGAGAAACATGAGGGAGAGAAACATGAAGGAGAGAAACATGGAGGAGAGAAACATGAAATAGAGAAACATGGAGGAGAGAAACATGAAGTAGAGAAACATGGAGAGAAACTTGGAGGAGAGAGAGAAACATGAAGGAGAGAAACATGAAGGAGAGAAACATGGAGTAGAGAAACATGGAGGAGAGAAACATGGAGGAGAGAAACATGAAACATGAAGGAGAGAAACATGGAGGAGAGAAACATGGAGGAGAGAAACCTGAAGGAGAGAAACATGAAGGAGAGAAAGATGAAAAATGAAGGAGAGAAACATGGAGGAGATAAACATGGAGGAGAGAAATATGAAGGAGAGAAACATGGAGGACAGAAACATGAAGGATAGAAACATGGAGGAGAGAAACATGGAGGAGATAAACATGAAACTTGAAGGAGAGAAACATGGAGGAGAGAAATATGAAGGAGAGAAACATGAAGGACAGAAACATGAAACATGAAGGAGAGAAACATGGAGGAGAGAAACATGAAGGAGAGAAACATGAAGGAAAGAAACATGGAGGAGAGAACATGGAGGAGAGAAAAAAGGAGAGAAACATGAAGGAGGGAAACATGGAGGAGAGAAACATGAAACATGAAGGAGAGAAAAGAGAAAGGGAAACATGGAGAGAGAAACAAACTGAAGGAGAGAAACATGGAGGAGAGCAACATGAAGGAGAGAACAGAAACATGGAGGAGAGAAACATGGAGGAGAGAAACATGGAGGAGAGAAACATGAAACATGAAGGAGAGAAAGATGGAGGAGAGAAACATGAAGGAGAGAAACATGGAGGAGAGAAACATGGAGGAGAGAAACATGGAGGAGATAAAACATGGAGGAGAGAAAAATGAAGGAGAGAAAATGGAGGAGAGAAACATGAAGGAGAGAAACAGGAGAGAAACATGGAGGAGTGAGAGAAACATGAAATAGAGAAACATGGAGGAGAGAAACATGAAGTAGAGAAAATGGATAGAAACATGGAGGAGAGAGAGAAACATGAAGGAGAGAAACATGGAGGAAAGAAATGAAGGAGAGAAACATGGAGGAGAGAAACATGAAACATGAAGGAGAGAAACGGGGAGGAGAGCAAACATGAAGGAGAGAAACATGGAGGAGAGAAACATGGAGGAGATAAACATGGAGGAGAGAAACATGAAGGAGAGAAACATGGAGGAGATAAACATTAAGTAGAGAAACATGGAGGAGAGAAACATGGAGGAGAGAAATATGAAGGAGAGAAACATGGAGGACAGAAACATGAAGGATAGAAACATGGAGGAGAGAAACATGGAGGAGATAAACATGAAACTTGAAGGAGAGAAACATGGAGGAGAGAAATATGGAGGAGAGAAATATGAAGGAGAGAAACATGAAGGACAGAAACATGAAACATGAAGGAGAGAAACATGGAGGAGAGAAACATGAAGGAAAGAAACATGGAGGAGAGAAAAAGGAGAGAAACATGAAGGAGGGAAACATGGAGGAGAGAAACATGAAACATGAAGGAGAGAAAAAAAGGAGAGAAAATGAAGGAGGGAAACATGGAGGAGAGAAACATGAAACATGAAGGAGAGAAACATGGAGGAGAGAAACATGAAGGAGAGAAACATGAAACATGGAGGAGAGAAACATGGAGGAGAGAAACATGGAGGAGAGAAACATGAAACATGAAGGAGAGAAACATGGAGGAGAGAAACATGAAGGAGAGAAACATGGAGGAGAGAAACATGGAGGAGAGAAACATGGAGGAGAGAAAATGAAGGAGAGAAACATGGAGGAGAGAAACATGAAGAAGAGAAACATGGAGAGAAACATGGAGGAGAGAGAGAAACATGAAGGAGAGAAACATGAAAGAGAGAAACATGGAGGAGATAAACATGGAGGAGAGAAACATGAAGGAGAGAAACATGGAGGAGAGAAACATTAAGCAGAGAAACATGGAGGAGAGAAACATGGAGGAGAGAAATATGAAGGAGAGAAACATGGAGGACAGAAACATGAAGGAGAGAAACATGGAGGAGAGAAACATGGAGGAGATAAACATGAAACTGAAGGAGAGAAACATGGAGGAGAGAAATATGGAGGAGAGAAATATGAAGGAGAGAAACATGAAGGACAGAAACATGAAACATGAAGGAGAGAAACATGGAGGAGAGAAACATGAAGGAGAGAAACATGAAGGAAAGAAACATGGAGGAGAGAAAAAGGAGAGAAACATGAAGGAGGGAAACATGGAGGAGAGAAACATGAAACATGAAGGAGAGAAAAGAGGAGAGAAACATGAAGGAGGGAAACATGGAGGAGAGAAACATGAAACATGAAGGAGAGAAACATGGAGGAGAGAAACATGAAGGAGAGAAACATGAAACATGGAGGAGAGAAACATGGAGGAGAGAAACATGGAGGAGAGAAACATGAAACATGAAGGAGTGAAACATGGAGGAGAGAAACATGAAGGAGAGAAACATGGAGGAGAGAAACATGGAGGAGAGAAACATGGAGGAGAGAAACATGAAGGAGAGAAACATGGAGGAGAGAAACATGAAGCAGAGAAAGGAGAGAAACATGGAGGAGAGAGAGAAACATGAAGGAGAGAAACATGGAGGAGAGAAACATGAAAGAGAGAAACATGGAGGAGAGAAACATGAAGTAGAGAAACATGGATAGAAACATGGAGGAGAGAGAGAAACATGAAGGAGAGAAACATGGAGGAAAGAAACATGAAGGAGAGAAACATGGAGGAGAGAAACATGAAACATGAAGGAGAGAAACATGGAGGAGAGAAAACATGAAGGAGAGAAACATGGAGGAGAGAAACAGGAGGAGAGAAACATGGAGGAGTGAAACATGAGGGAGAGAAACATGACACATGAAGGAGAGAAACATGGAGGAGAGAAACATGAAGGAAAGAAACATGAAACATGGAGGAGAGAAACATGTTGGAGAGAAACATGAGGGAGAGAAACATGAAGGAGAGAAACATGGAGGAGAGAAACATGAAGGAGAGAAACATGGAGGAGAGAAACATGGAGGAGAGAAACATGAAACATGAAGGAGAGAAAAAGAAGGAGAGAAACATGAAGGAGGGAAACATGGAGGAGAGAAACATGAAACATGAAGGAGAGAAACATGGAGGAGAGAAACATGAAGGAGAGAAGAAACATGGAGGAGAGAAACATGGAGGAGAGAAACATGGAGGAGAGAAACATGAAACATGAGGAGAGAAACATGGAGGAGAGAAACATGAAGGAGATAAACATGAAGGAGAGAAACATGAAGGAGAGAAACATGGAGGAGAGAAACATGAAACATGAAGGAGAGAAACATGGAGGAGAGAAACATGAGGGAGAGAAATATGAAGGAGAGAAACATGAAACATGAAAGAGATAAACATGGAGGAGAGAAACATGGAGCAGAGAAACATGGAGGAGAGAAACATGAAACATGAAGGAGAGAAACATGGAGGAGATAAACATGAAGGAGAGAAAAATGAATGAGAGAAACATGAAGGAGAGAAACATGGAGGAGCAAAACATGGAGGAGAGAAACATGAAACATGAAGGAGAGAAACATGGAGGAGAGAAACATGAAGTAGAGGAACATGGAGGAGAGAAACATGGAGGAAAGAAATATTAAGGAGAGAAACATGAAACATGAAGGAGAGAAACATGGAGGAGAGAAACCTGAAGGAGAGAAACATTAAGTAGAGAAACATGGAGGAGAGAAACATGAAACACGAAGGAGAGAAACATGGAGGAGAGAACATGAAGGAGAGAAACATGAAACATGGAGGAGAGAAACATGAAGGAGAGAAACATGGAGGAGAGAAACATGGAGTAGAGAAACATGGAGGAGAGAAATATGAAGGAGAGAAACATGGAGGAAAGAAACATGAAGGAGAGAAACATGGAGGAGAGAAACATGAAACATGAAGGAGAGAAACATGGAGGAGAGCAACATGAAGGAGAGAAACATGAAACATGGAGAAGAGAAACATGAAGGGGAGAAACATGGAGGAGAGAAACATGGAGGAGAGAAACATGGAGGAGAGAAACATGGAGGAGAGAAACATGAAGGAAAGAAACATGAAACATGGAGGAGAGAAACATGTGGAGAGAAACATGAAACATGAAGGAGAGAAACATGGAGGATAGAAACATTAAACATGAAGGAGAGAAACATGGAGGAGAGAAACATGAGGGAGAGAAACATGAAGGAGAGAAACATGGAGGAGAGAAACATGAAGTAGAGAAACACGGAGAGAAACATGGAGGAGAGAAAAATGAAGTAGAGAAACATGGAGGAGAGAAACATGGAGGAGAGAAATATGAAGGAGAGAAACATGAAACATGAAGGACAGAAACATGAAACATGAAGGAGAGAAACATGGAGGAGAGAAACATGAAGGAGAGAAACATGAAAGAAAGAAACATGGAGGAGATAAACATGGAGGAGAGAAACATGGAGGAGAGAAACATGGAGGAGAGAAACGTGAAATAGAGAAACATGGAGGAGAGAAACATGAAATAGAGAAACATGGAGGAGAGAAACATGGAGAGAAACTTGGAGGAGAGAGAGAACATGAAGGAGAGAAACATGAAGGAGAGAAACATGGAGGAGAGAAACATGGAGGAGAGAAACATGAAAAATGAAGGAGAGAAACATGGAGGAGAGAAACATGAAGGAGAGAAACATGGAGGAGAGAAACCTGAAGGAGAGAAACATGAAGGAGAGAAAGATGAAAAATGAAGGAGGGAAACATGGAGGAGAGAAATATGAAGGAGAGAAACATGGAGGACAGAAACATGAAGGATAGAAACATGGAAGAGAAACATGGAGGAGATAAAACATGAAACTTGAAGGAGAGAAACATGGAGGAGAGAAATATGGAGGAGAGAAATATGAAGGAGAGAAACATGAAGGACAGAAACATGAAACATGAAGGAGAGAAAGATGGAGGAGAGAAACATAAAGGAGAGAAACATGAGGGAAAGAAACATGGAGGAAGAACATGGAGGAGAGAAAAAAGGAGAGAAACATGAAGGAGGGAAACATGGAGGAGAGAAACATGAAACACCGAAGGAGAGAAACATGGAGGAGAGCAAACATGAAGGAGAGAAACATGAAACATGGAGGAGAGAAACATGGAGGAGAGAAACATGGAGGAGGAGAGAAACATGAAACATGAAGGAGAGAAACATGGAGGAGAGAAACATGAAGGAGAGAAACATGGAGGAGAGAAACATGGAGGAGAGAAAATGAAGGAGAGAAACATGGAGGAGAGAAACATGAAGTAGAGAAACACGGAGAGAAACATGGAGGAGAGAGAGAAACATGAAGGAGAGAAACATGGAGGAGAGAAACATGAAATAGAGATACATGGAGGAGAGAAACATGAAGTAGAGAAACATGGATAGAAACATGGAGGAGAGAGATAAACATGAAGGAGAGAAACATGGAGGAGAGAAACATGAAACATGAAGGAGAGAAACATGGAGGAGAGCAACATGAAGGAGAGAAACATGGAGGAGAGAAACATGGAGGAGATAAACATGGAGGAGGGAAACATGAGGGAGAGAAACATGAACATGAAGGAGAGAAACATGGAGGAGAGAAACATGAAACATGAAGGAGAGAAACATGGAGGAGAGCAACATGAAGGAGAGAAACATGAAACATGGAGGAGAGAAACATGAAGGAGAGAAACATGGAGGAGAGAAACATGGAGGAGAGAAACATGGAGGAGAGAAATATGAAGGAGAGAAACATGGAGGAAAGAAACATGAAGGAGAGAAACATGGAGGAGAGAAACATGAAACATGAAGGAGAGAAACATGGAGGAGAGCAACATGAAGGAGAGAAACATGAAACATGGAGAAGAGAAACATGAAGGGGAGAAACATGGAGGAGAGAAACATGGAGGAGAGAAACATGGAGGAGAGAAACATGGAGGAGAGAAACATGAAGGAAAGAAACATGAAACATGGAGGAGAGAAACATGTTGGAGAGAAACATGAAACATGAAGGAGAGCAACATGGAGGATAGAAACATTAAACATGAAGGAGAGAAACATGGAGGAGAGAAACATGAGGGAGAGAAACATGAAGGAGAGAAACATGAAGTAGAGAAACACGGAGAGAAACATGGAGGAGAGAAAAATGAAGTAGAGAAACATGGAGGAGAGAAACATGGAGGAGAGAAATATGAAGGAGAGAAACATGAAACATGAAGGACAGAAACATGAAACATGAAGGAGAGAAACATGGAGGAGAGAAACATGAAGGAGAGAAACATGAAAGAAAGAAACATGGAGGAGAAAACATGGAGGAGAGAAACATGGAGGAGAGAAACATGGAGGAGAGAAACGGAAATAGAGAAACATGGAGGAGAGAAACATGAAATAGAGAAACATGGAGGAGAGAAACATGGAGAGAAACTTGGAGGAGAGAGAGAACATGAAGGAGAGAAACATGAAGGAGAGAAACATGGAGGAGAGAAACATGGAGGAGAGAAACATGAAAAATGAAGGAGAGAAACATGGAGGAGAGAAACATGAAGGAGAGAAACATGGAGGAGAGAAACCTGAAGGAGAGAAACATGAAGGAGAGAAAGATGAAAAATGAAGGAGGGAAACATGGAGGAGAGAAATATGAAGGAGAGAAACATGGAGGACAGAAACATGAAGGATAGAAACATGGAGGAGAGAAACATGGAGGAGATAAACATGAAACTTGAAGGAGAGAAACATGGAGGAGAGAAATATGGAGGAGAGAAATATGAAGGAGAGAAACATGAAGGACAGAAACATGAAACATGAAGGAGAGAAACATGGAGGAGAGAAACATAAAGGAGAGAAACATGAGGGAAAGAAACATGGAGGGAGAGAACATGGAGGAGAGAAAAAGGAGAGAAACATGAAGGAGGAAACATGGAGGAGAGAAACATGAAACATGAAGGAGAGAAACATGGAGGAGAGCAACATGAAGGAGAGAAACATGAAACATGGAGGAGAGAAACATGGAGGAGAGAAACATGGAGGAGAGAAACATGGAGGAGAGAAACATGAAACATGAAGGAGAGAAACATGGAGGAGAGAAACATGAAGGAGAGAAACATGGAGGAGAGAAACATGGAGGAGAGAAAATGAAGGAGAGAAACATGGAGGAGAGAAACATGAAGTAGAGAAACACGGAGAGAAACATGGAGGAGAGAGAGAAACATGAAGGAGAGAAACATGGAGGAGAGAAACATGAAATAGAGATACATGGAGGAGAGAAACATGAAGTAGAGAAACATGGATAGAAACATGGAGGAGAGAGATAAACATGAAGGAGAGAAACATGGAGGAGAGAAACATGAAACATGAAGGAGAGAAACATGGAGGAGAGCAAACAGAAGGAGAGAAACATGGAGGAGAGAAACATGGAGGAGATAAACATGGAGGAGTGAAACATGAGGGAGAGAAACATGACACATGAAGGAGAGAAACATGGAGGAGAGAAACATGAAACATGAAGGAGAGAAACATGGAGGAGAGCAACATGAAGGAGAGAAACATGAAACATGGAGGAGAGAAACATGAAGGAGAGAAACATGGAGGAGAGAAACATGGAGTAGAGAAACATGGAGGAGAGAAATATGAAGGAGAGAAACATGGAGGAAAGAAACATGAAGGAGAGAAACATGGAGGAGAGAAACATGAAACATGAAGGAGAGAAACATGAAGGAGAGCAAACATGAAGGAGAGAAACATGAAACATGGAGAAGAGAAACATGAAGGGGAGAAACATGGAGGAGAGAAACATGGAGGAGAGAAACATGGAGGAGAGAAACATGGAGGAGAGAAACATGAAGGAAAGAAACATGAAACATGGAGGAGAGAAACATGTTGGAGAGAAACATGAAACATGAAGGAGAGAACATGGAGGATAGAAACATTAAACACGAAGGAGAGAAACATGGAGGAGAGAAACATGAGGGAGAGAAACATGAAGGAGAGAAACATGGAGGAGAGAAACATGAAGTAGAGAAACACGGAGAGAAACATGGAGGAGAGAAAATGAAGTAGAGAAACATGGAGGAGAGAAACATGGAGGAGAGAAATATGAAGGAGAGAAACATGAAACATGAAGGACAGAAACATGAAACATGAAGGAGAGAAACATGGAGGAGAGAAACATGAAGGAGAGAAACATGAAAGAAAGAAACATGGAGGAGATAAACATGGAGGAGAGAAACATGGAGGAGAGAAACATGGAGGAGAGAAACGTGAAATAGAGAAACATGGAGGAGAGAAACATGAAATAGAGAAACATGGAGGAGAGAAACATGGAGAGAAACTTGGAGGAGAGAGAGAACATGAAGGAGAGAAACATGAAGGAGAGAAACATGGAGGAGAGAAACATGGAGGAGAGAAACATGAAAAAATGAAGGAGAGAAACATGGAGGAGAGAAACATGAAGGAGAGAAACATGGAGGAGAGAAACCTGAAGGAGAGAAACATGAAGGAGAGAAAGATGAAAAATGAAGGAGGGAAACATGGAGGAGAGAAATATGAAGGAGAGAAACATGGAGGACAGAAACATGAAGGATAGAAACATGGAGGAGAGAAACATGGAGGAGATAAACATGAAACTTGAAGGAGAGAAACATGGAGGAGAGAAATATGGAGGAGAGAAATATGAAGGAGAGAAACATGAAGGACAGAAACATGAAACATGAAGGAGAGAAACATGGAGGAGAGAAACATAAAGGAGAGAAACATGAGGGAAAGAAACATGGAGGAGAGAACATGGAGGAGAGAAAAAAGGAGAGAAACATGAAGGAGGGAAACATGGAGGAGAGAAACATGAAACATGAAGGAGAGAAACATGGAGGAGAGCAACATGAAGGAGAGAAACATGAAACATGGAGGAGAGAAACATGGAGGAGAGAAACATGGAGGAGAGAAACATGAAACATGAAGGAGAGAAACATGGAGGAGAGAAACATGAAGGAGAGAAACATGGAGGAGAGAAACATGGAGGAGAGAAAATGAAGGAGAGAAACATGGAGGAGAGAAACATGAAGTAGAGAAACACGGAGAGAAACATGGAGGAGAGAGAGAAACATGAAGGAGAGAAACATGGAGGAGAGAAACATGAAATAGAGATACATGGAGGAGAGAAACATGAAGTAGAGAAACATGGATAGAAACATGGAGGAGAGAGATAAACATGAAGGAGAGAAACATGGAGGAGAGAAACATGAAACATGAAGGAGAGAAACATGGAGGAGAGCAACATGAAGGAGAGAAACATGGAGGAGAGAAACATGGAGGAGATAAACATGGAGGAGTGAAACATGAGGGAGAGAAACATGACACATGAAGGAGAGAAACATGGAGGAGAGAAACATGAAGGAAAGAAACATGAAACATGGAGGAGAGAAACATGTTGGAGAGAAACATGAAACATGAAGGAGAGCAACATGGAGGATAGAAACATTAAACATGAAGGAGAGAAACATGGAGGAGAGAAACATGAGGGAGAGAAACATGAAGGAGAGAAACATGGAGGAGAGAAACATGAAGTAGAGAAACATGGAGGAGAGAAACATGGAGGAGAGAAACATGGAGGAGAGAAATATGAAGGAGAGAAACATGAAACATGAAGGACAGAAACATGAAACATGAAGGAGAGAAACATGGAGGACAGAAACATGAAGGAGAGAAACATGAAGGAAAGAAACATGGAGGAGAGAAACATGGAGGAGAGAAACATGAGGGAGAGAAACATGGAGGAGAGAAACATGAAATAGAGAAACATGGAGGAGAGAAACATGAAATAGAGAAACATGGAGGAGAGAAACATGAAGTAGAGAAACATGGAGAGAAACTTGGAGGAGAGAGAGAAACATGAAGGAGAGAAACATGAAGGAGAGAAACATGGAGTAGAGAAACATGGAGGAGAGAAACATGGAGGAGAGAAACATGAAACATGAAGGAGAGAAACATGGAGGAGAGAAACATGGAGGAGAGAAACCTGAAGGAGAGAAACATGAAGGAGAGAAAGATGAAAAATGAAGGAGAGAAACATGGAGGAGATAAACGTTAAGTAGAGAAACATGGAGGAGAGAAACATGGAGGAGAGAAATATGAAGGAGAGAAACATGGAGGACAGAAACATGAAGGATAGAAACATGGAGGAGAGAAACATGGAGGAGATAAACATGAAACTTGAAGGAGAGAAACATGGAGGAGAGAAATATGAAGGAGAGAAACATGAAGGACAGAAACATGAAACATGAAGGAGAGAAACATGGAGGAGAGAAACATGAAGGAGAGAAACATGAAGGAAAGAAACATGGAGGAGAGAACATGGAGGAGAGAAAAAAGGAGAGAAACATGAAGGAGGGAAACATGGAGGAGAGAAACATGAAACATGAAGGAGAGAAAAAAGAAGGAGAGAAACATGAAGGAGGGAAACATGGAGGAGAGAAACATGAAACATGAAGGAGAGAAACATGGAGGAGAGCAACATGAAGGAGAGAAACATGAAACATGGAGGAGAGAAACATGGAGGAGAGAAACATGGAGGAGAGAAACATGAAACATGAAGGAGAGAAACATGGAGGAGAGAAACATGAAGGAGAGAAACATGGAGGAGAGAAACATGGAGTAGAGAAACATGGAGGAGATAAACATGGAGGAGAGAAAATGAAGGAGAGAAACATGGAGGAGAGAAACATGAAGTAGAGAAACACGGAGAGAAACATGGAGGAGTGAGAGAAACATGGAGAGAAACATGGAGGAGAGAAACATGAAATAGAGAAACATGGAGGAGAGAATCATGAAGTAGAGAAACATGGATAGAAACATGGAGGAGAGAGAGAAACATGAAGGAGAGAAACATGGAGGAAAGAAACATGAAGGAGAGAAACATGGAGGAGAGAAACATGAAACATGAAGGAGAGAAACGTGGAGGAGAGCAACATGAAGGAGAGAAACATGGAGGAGAGAAACATGGAGGAGATAAACATGGAGGAGAGAAACATGAAGGAGAGAAACATGGAGGAGATAAACATTAAGTAGAGAAACATGGAGGAGAGAAACATGGAGGAGAGAAACATGAAGGAGAGAAACATGGAGGAGATAAACATTAAGTAGAGAAACATGGAGGAGATAAACATGGAGGAGAGAAACATGAAGGAGAGAAACATGGAGGAGATAAACATTAAGTAGAGAAACATGGAGGAGAGAAACATGGAGGAGAGAAATATGAAGGAGAGAAACATGGAGGACAGAAACATGAAGGATAGAAACATGGAGGAGAGAAACATGGAGGAGATAAACATGAAACTTGAAGGAGAGAAACATGGAGGAGAGAAATATGGAGGAGAGAAATATGAAGGAGAGAAACATGAAGGACAGAAACATGAAACATGAAGGAGAGAAAACATGGAGGAGAGAAACATGAAGGAGAGAAACATGAAGGAAAGAAACATGGAGGAGAGAAAAAAGGAGAGAAACATGAAGGAGGGAAACATGGAGGAGAGAAACATGAAACATGAAGGAGAGAAAAAGAAGGAGAGAAACGGAAGGAGGGAAACATGGAGGAGAGAAACATGAAACATGAAGGAGAGAAACATGGAGGAGAGCAACATGAAGGAGAGAAACATGAAACATGGAGGAGAGAAACATGGAGGAGAGAAACATGGAGGAGAGAAACATGAAACATGAAGGAGAGAAACATGGAGGAGAGAAACATGAAGGAGAGAAACATGGAGGAGAGAAACATGGAGGAGAGAAACATGGAGGAGAGAAAATGAAGGAGAGAAACATGGAGGAGAGAAACATGAAGTAGAGAAACACGGAGAGAAACATGGAGGAGAGAGAGAAACATGAAGGAGAGAAACATGAAATAGAGAAACATGGAGGAGATAAACATGGAGGAGAGAAACATGAAGGAGAGAAACATGGAGGAGATAAACATTAAGTAGAGAAACATGGAGGAGAGAAACATGGAGGAGAGAAATATGAAGGAGAGAAACATGGAGGACAGAAACATGAAGGATAGAAACATGGAGGAGAGAAACATGGAGGAGATAAACATGAAACTTGAAGGAGAGAAACATGGAGGAGAGAAATATGGAGGAGAGAAATATGAAGGAGAGAAACATGAAGGACAGAAACATGAAACATGAAGGAGAGAAACATGGAGGAGAAAAACATGAAGGAGAGAAACATGAAGGAAAGAAACATGGAGGAGAGAAAAAAGGAGAGAAACATGAAGGAGGGAAACATGGAGGAGAGAAACATGAAACATGAAGGAGAGAAAAAAGAAGGAGAGAAAACATGAAGGAGGGAAACATGGAGGAGAGAAACATGAAACATGAAGGAGAGAAACATGGAGGAGAGCAACATGAAGGAGAGAAACATGAAACATGGAGGAGAGAAACATGGAGGAGAGAAACATGGAGGAGAGAAACATGAAACATGAAGGAGAGAAACATGGAGGAGAGAAACATGAAGGAGAGAAACATGGAGGAGAGAAACATGGAGGAGAGAAACATGGAGGAGAGAAAATGAAGGAGAGAAACATGGAGGAGAGAAACATGAAGTAGAGAAACACGGAGAGAAACATGGAGGAGAGAGAGAAACATGAAGGAGAGAAACATGGAGGAGAGAAACATGAAATAGAGAAACATGGAGGAGAGAAACATGAAGTAGAGAAACATGGATAGAAACATGGAGGAGAGAGAGAAACATGAAGGAGAGAAACATGGAGGAAAGAAACATGAAGGAGAGAAACATGGAGGAGAGAAACATGAAACATGAAGGAGAGAAACATGGAGGAGAGCAACATGAAGGAGAGAAACATGGAGGAGAGAAACATGGAGGAGATAAACATGGAGGAGTGAAACATGAGGGAGAGAAACATGACACATGAAGGAGAGAAACATGGAGGAGAGAAACATGAAGGAAAGAAACATGAAACATGGAGGAGAGAAACATGTTGGAGAGAAACATGAGGGAGAGAAACATGAAGGAGAGAAACATGGAGGAGAGAAACATGAAGTAGAGAAACATGGAGGAGAGAAACATGGAGGAGAGAAACATGAAACATGAAGGAGAGAAAAAAGAAGGAGAGAAACATGAAGGAGGGAAACATGGAGGAGAGAAACATGAAACATGAAGGAGAGAAACATGGAGGAGAGCAACATGAAGGAGAGAAACATGAAACATGGAGGAGAGAAACATGGAGGAGAGAAACATGGAGGAGAGAAACATGAAACATGAAGGAGAGAAACATGGAGGAGAGAAACATGAAGGAGAGAAACATGGAGGAGAGAAACATGGAGGAGAGAAACATGGAGGAGAGAAAATGAAGGAGAGAAACATGGAGGAGAGAAACATGAAGTAGAGAAACACGGAGAGAAACATGGAGGAGAGAGAGAAACATGAAGGAGAGAAACATGGAGGAGAGAAACATGAAATAGAGAAACATGGAGGAGAGAAACATGAAGTAGAGAAACATGGATAGAAACATGGAGGAGAGAGAGAAACATGAAGGAGAGAAACATGGAGGAAAGAAACATGAAGGAGAGAAACATGGAGGAGAGAAACATGAAACATGAAGGAGAGAAACATGGAGGAGAGCAACATGAAGGAGAGAAACATGGAGGAGAGAAACATGGAGGAGATAAACATGGAGGAGTGAAACATGAGGGAGAGAAACATGACACATGAAGGAGAGAAACATGGAGGAGAGAAACATGAAGGAAAGAAACATGAAACATGGAGGAGAGAAACATGTTGGAGAGAAACATGAGGGAGAGAAACATGAAGGAGAGAAACATGGAGGAGAGAAACATGAAGTAGAGAAACATGGAGGAGAGAAACATGGAGGAGAGAAACATGGAGGAGAGAAATATGAAGGAGAGAAACATGAAACATGAAGGACAGAAACATGAAGGAAAGAAACATGGAGGAGAGAAACATGGAGGAGAGAAACATGAGGGAGAGAAACATGGAGTAGAGAAACATGAAATAGA
Source organism: Coregonus clupeaformis (assembly GCF_020615455.1). Classification (NCBI taxonomy): domain Eukaryota; kingdom Metazoa; phylum Chordata; class Actinopteri; order Salmoniformes; family Salmonidae; genus Coregonus; species Coregonus clupeaformis. Next base: position 68,735 of record NW_025533545.1, read on the forward strand.
GAAACATGGAGGAGAGAAACATGAAATAGAGAAACATGGAGGAGAGAAAAATGAAGTAGAGAAATATGGAGAGAAACTTGGAGGAGAGAGAGAAACATGAAGGAGAGAAACATGAAGGAGAGAAACATGGAGTAGAGAAACATGGAGGAGAGAAACATGGAGGAGAGAAACATGAAACATGAAGGAGAGAAACATGGAGGAGAGAAACATGGAGGAGAGAAACATGGAGGAGAGAAACCTGAAGGAGAGAAACATGAAGGAGAGAAAGATGAAAAATGAAGGAGAGAAACATGGAGGAGAGAAACATTAAGTAGAGAAACATGGAGGAGAGAAACATGGAGGAGAGAAATATGAAGGAGAGAAACATGGAGGACAGAAACATGAAGGATAGAAACATGGAGGAGAGAAACATGGAGGAGATAAACATGAAACTTGAAGGAGAGAAACATGGAGGAGAGAAATATGAAGGAGAGAAACATGAAGGACAGAAACATGAAGGAGAGAAACATGGAGGAGAGAAACATGAAGGAGAGAAACATGAAGGAAAGAAACATGGAGGAGAGAACATGGAGGAGAGAAAAAAGGAGAGAAACATGAAGGAGGGAAACATGGAGGAGAGAAACATGAAACATGAAGGAGAGAAACATGGAGGAGATCAACATGAAGGAGAGAAACATGAAACATGGAGGAGAGAAACATGGAGGAGAGAAACATGGAGGAGAGAAACATGAAACATGAAGGAGAGAAACATGGAGGAGAGAAACATGAAGGAGAGAAACATGGAGGAGAGAAACATGGAGTAGAGAAACATGGAGGAGATAAACATGGAGGAGAGAAAATGAAGGAGAGAAACATGGAGGAGAGAAACATGAAGTAGAGAAACACGGAGAGAAACATGGAGGAGAGAGAGAAACATGGAGAGAAACATGGAGGAGAGAAACATGAAATAGAGAAACATGGAGGAGAGAATCATGAAGTAGAGAAACATGGAGGAGAGAGAGAAACATGAAGGAGAGAAACATGGAGGAAAGAAACATGAAGGAGAGAAACATGGAGGAGAGAAACATGAAACATGAAGGAGAGAAACATGGAGGAGAGCAACATGAAGGAGAGAAACATGGAGGAGAGAAACATGGAGGAGATAAACATGGAGGAGAGAAACATGAAGGAGAGAAACATGGAGGAGATAAACATTAAGTAGAGAAACATGGAGGAGAGAAACATGGAGGAGAGAAATATGAAGGAGAGTGTGACACTCTGGCTCCATGGACTTTATTATTGAGCCAGGGTTGTTATTTTTCACTTGGGTGTATTTCTATGTTGGGTATTCTAGTTGTGTATTTCTATGTTTGGTTGGAGTAGCTTGTTAGTCATATGACTCCCAATCGGAGGTAACGAGTGTCAGCTGTCGGCTCGTTATCTCTGATTGGGAGCCATATTTATACTGTGTGTTTTCACTGTGTGTTTGTGGGTTTTTGTTCCATGTTTCTGTCAGTGTTACAGAGGACTTCACTATCGTCATTTGTTGTTTTTTGTGGTTGCTTTATTTAATAAAGTCATCATGTTCACTCCACGCGCTGCGTATTGGTCCGCTTCTTCAGACGATCGTGACAGAAAAACCCACCATAGAAGGACCTAGCAGCGTGTCCAGGAGCAAGACAGCTGGACATGGGAGGAAGCGCCTGGTAAGGAGCTCGAGAGGCTGGCGATGGCCCAGGTGGGCAAATCGTGGTCCTGGGAGGACATGCTCGGGGCAAGGGACCTTGGGGGAAGATCAAGGCCCTGGCGAGAGAGGAGCAACGGCGTCAGCAGGGCCATCATCGTTGGAAGGACGAGAGGCAACCCCAAAAAAGTTTTTTGGGGGGCACATGGTTTAAGCGGCTGGGCAGCAGGAGGCTGCTACAGGGAGACGTGGAGAGAAGGCTATCGGATTACGGGAGCCATTGGCGAGTAGAGGAAGGGAAGTTGTTGCGGCACGGCGTGAGAGACTGATGTGTGTTACCAGTCCGGTCCGGCCCGTTCCTGATCCCCAGTTAAAGCCAGTGGTGTGTGTTCCCAGTACGGACCGGCCTGTTCCTACTCCACGCATCAAGCCCACGGTGTGCGTCGCCAGCCCAGCCCGGCCTGTTCCTGCTCCACGCACAGAACCTACGGTGTGCGTCGCCAGCCCAGCCCGGCCTGTTCCTGCTCCACGCACAGACCCTATGGTGTGCGTCGCCAGCCCAGCCCGGCCTGTTCCTGCTCCACGCACCAAGGATACGGTGGCGTCGACAGCCCTGCCCGGCCTGTTCCTGCTCCACGCACCAAGGATACGGTGTGCGTCGACAGCCCTGCCCGGCCTGTTCCTGCTCCACGCACCAAGGATACGGTGTGCGTCGACAGCCCTGCCCGGCCTGTTCCTGCTCCACGCACCAAGGATACGGTGTGCGTCGACAGCCCGGCCCGGCCTGTTCCTGCCACCCGCACCAAGTCTACGGTGCGCGTCGCCAGCCCGGCCCGGCCTGTTCCTGCCACCCGCACCAAGTCTACGGTGCGCGTCGCCAGCCCGGTCCGGCCTGTTCCTTCTCCCCGCACTAGCCCTGAGATGCGTGTCCTCAGCCCGGTACCTCCAGTTCCGGCACTACGCGCCAGGCCTAAGGTGCGCCTCAGACGGCCAGAGTCTGCCGCCTGCCCAACGGGCGCCTGAACTGCCCGTCTGCCCAACGGCGCCTGAACTGCCCGTCTGCCCGACGGCACCTGGACTGCCCGTCTGCCCAACGGCGCCTGAACTGCCCGTCTGCCCAACGGGCGCTTGAACTGCCCGTCTGCCCAACGGCGCTAAAGCCGCCCGTCTGTACTGAACCTGCAAAGCCGCCCGTCTGCCATGAGCCTTCAGAGCCGTCCGCCAGACCGGAGCCGCTAGAGCCTTCCGCCAGACAGGAGCCGCTAGAGCCTTCCGCCAGACAGGAGCAGCCAGAGCCTTCCGCCAGACAGGATCAGCCAGAGCCTTCCGCCAGACAGGATCAGCCAGAGCCTTCCGCCAGACAGGATCAGCCAGATCCGTCAGCCAGCCATGAGCAGCCAGATCCGTCAGCCAGCCATGAGCAGCCAGATCCGTCAGCCAGCCATGAGCCGTCCAGCCAGGATCCGCCAGAGCCGTCCAGCCAGGATCCGCCAGAGCCGTTCAGCCAGGATCCGCCAGAGCCGTCCAGCCAGGATCCGCCAGAGCCGTCCAGCCCGGATCCGCCAGAGCCGTCCAGCCCGGATCCGCCAGCCAGCCAGGATCCGCCAGAGCCAGCCAGCCAGGATCCGCCATTCAGTCCGGAGCTGCCCCTTAGTCCGGTACTGCCCCTTAGCCCGGTGCTGCTCCTTAGCCCGGTGCTGCCCCTTAGCCCGGTGCTGCCCCTTAGCCCGGTGCTGCCCCTTAGCCCGGTGCTGCCCCTTATCCTGGTGCTGTCCCTTAGTCCGGTGCTGCCCCTTAGTCCGGTGCTGCCCCTTAGTCCGGTGCTGCCCCTTAGTCCGGTGCTGCCTCTTAGTCCGGTGCTGCCCCTTAATCCAGTGGGGTTAAATGGGAGGGTGGTCATTTGGAGGAGGCTACGTAAGCAGGTAGTGACTATGGTGGGGTGGGGACCACGACCAGTGCCAGAGCCGCCACCATGGACAGACGCCCACCCAGACCCTCCCTAGACTGTATGCTGGTGCGCCCGGAGTTCGCACCTTTAGGGGGGGGTACTGTGACACTCTGGCTCCATGGACTTTATTATTGAGCCAGGGTTGTTATTTTTCACTTGGGTGTATTTCTATGTTGGGTATTCTAGTTGTGTATTTCTATGTTTGGTTGGAGTAGCTTGTTAGTCATATGACTCCCAATCGGAGGTAACGAGTGTCAGCTGTCGGCTCGTTATCTCTGATTGGGAGCCATATTTATACTGTGTGTTTTCACTGTGTGTTTGTGGGTTTTTGTTCCATGTTTCTGTCAGTGTTACAGAGGACTTCACTATCGTCATTTGTTGTTTTTTGTGGTTGCTTTATTTAATAAAGTCATCATGTTCACTCCACGCGCTGCGTATTGGTCCGCTTCTTCAGACGATCGTGACAGAGAGAAACATGGAGGACAGAAACATGAAGGATAGAAACATGGAGGAGAGAAACATGGAGGAGATAAACATGAAACTTGAAGGAGAGAAACATGGAGGAGAGAAATATGGAGGAGAGAAATATGAAGGAGAGAAACATGAAGGACAGAAACATGAAACATGAAGGAGAGAAACATGGAGGAGAGAAACATGAAGGAGAGAAACATGAAGGAAAGAAACATGGAGGAGAGAAAAAAGGAGAGAAACATGAAGGAGGGAAACATGGAGGAGAGAAACATGAAACATGAAGGAGAGAAAAAAGAAGGAGAGAAACATGAAGGAGGGAAACATGGAGGAGAGAAACATGAAACATGAAGGAGAGAAACATGGAGGAGAGCAACATGAAGGAGAGAAACATGAAACATGGAGGAGAGAAACATGGAGGAGAGAAACATGGAGGAGAGAAACATGAAACATGAAGGAGAGAAACATGGAGGAGAGAAACATGAAGGAGAGAAACATGGAGGAGAGAAACATGGAGGAGAGAAACATGGAGGAGAGAAAATGAAGGAGAGAAACATGGAGGAGAGAAACATGAAGTAGAGAAACACGGAGAGAAACATGGAGGAGAGAGAGAAACATGAAGGAGAGAAACATGGAGGAGAGAAACATGAAATAGAGAAACATGGAGGAGATAAACATGGAGGAGAGAAATATGAAGGAGAGAAACATGGAGGACAGAAACATGAAGGATAGAAACATGGAGGAGAGAAACATGAAACATGAAGGAGAGAAACATGGAGGAGAGCAACATGAAGGAGAGAAACATGAAACATGGAGGAGAGAAACATGGAGGAGAGAAACATGGAGGAGAGAAACATGAAACATGAAGGAGAGAAACATGGAGGAGAGAAACATGAAGGAGAGAAACATGGAGGAGAGAAACATGGAGGAGAGAAACATGGAGGAGAGAAAATGAAGGAGAGAAACATGGAGGAGAGAAACATGAAGTAGAGAAACACGGAGAGAAACATGGAGGAGATAAACATGAAACTTGAAGGAGAGAAACATGGAGGAGAGAAACATGAAACATGAAGGAGAGAAACATGGAGGAGAGCAACATGAAGGAGAGAAACATGAAACATGGAGGAGAGAATCATGAAGTAGAGAAACATGGATAGAAACATGGAGGAGAGAGAGAAACATGAAGGAGAGAAACATGGAGGAAAGAAACATGAAGGAGAGAAACATGGAGGAGAGAAACATGAAACATGAAGGAGAGAAACATGGAGGAGAGCAACATGAAGGAGAGAAACATGGAGGAGAGAAACATGGAGGAGATAAACATGGAGGAGAGAAACATGAAGGAGAGAAACATGGAGGAGATAAACATTAAGTAGAGAAACATGGAGGAGAGAAACATGGAGGAGAGAAATATGAAGGAGAGAAACATGGAGGACAGAAACATGAAGGATAGAAACATGGAGGAGAGAAACATGGAGGAGATAAACATGAAACTTGAAGGAGAGAAACATGGAGGAGAGAAATATGGAGGAGAGAAATATGAAGGAGAGAAACATGAAGGACAGAAACATGAAACATGAAGGAGAGAAACATGGAGGAGAGAAACATGAAGGAGAGAAACATGAAGGAAAGAAACATGGAGGAGAGAAAAAAGGAGAGAAACATGAAGGAGGGAAACATGGAGGAGAGAAACATGAAACATGAAGGAGAGAAAAAAGAAGGAGAGAAACATGAAGGAGGGAAACATGGAGGAGAGAAACATGAAACATGAAGGAGAGAAACATGGAGGAGAGCAACATGAAGGAGAGAAACATGAAACATGGAGGAGAGAAACATGGAGGAGAGAAACATGAAACATGAAGGAGAGAAACATGGAGGAGAGAAACATGAAGGAGAGAAACATGGAGGAGAGAAACATGGAGGAGAGAAACATGGAGGAGAGAAAATGAAGGAGAGAAACATGGAGGAGAGAAACATGAAGTAGAGAAACACGGAGAGAAACATGGAGGAGAGAGAGAAACATGAAGGAGAGAAACATGGAGGAGAGAAACATGAAATAGAGAAACATGGAGGAGATAAACATGGAGGAGAGAAACATGGAGGAGAGAAACATGGAGGAGAGAAATATGAAGGAGAGAAACATGGAGGACAGAAACATGAAGGATAGAAACATGGAGGAGAGAAACATGGAGGAGATAAACATGAAACTTGAAGGAGAGAAACATGGAGGAGAGAAATATGGAGGAGAGAAATATGAAGGAGAGAAACATGAAGGACAGAAACATGAAACATGAAGGAGAGAAACATGGAGGAGAGAAACATGAAGGAGAGAAACATGAAGGAAAGAAACATGGAGGAGAGAAACATGAAACATGAAGGAGAGAAAAAAGAAGGAGAGAAACATGAAGGAGGGAAACATGGAGGAGAGAAACATGAAACATGAAGGAGAGAAACATGGAGGAGAGCAACATGAAGGAGAGAAACATGAAACATGGAGGAGAGAAACATGGAGGAGAGAAACATGAAACATGAAGGAGAGAAACATGGAGGAGAGAAACATGAAGGAGAGAAACATGGAGGAGAGAAACATGGAGGAGAGAAACATGGAGGAGAGAAAATGAAGGAGAGAAACATGGAGGAGAGAAACATGAAGTAGAGAAACACGGAGAGAAACATGGAGGAGAGAGAGAAACATGAAGGAGAGAAACATGGAGGAGAGAAACATGAAATAGAGAAACATGGAGGAGAGAATCATGAAGTAGAGAAACATGGATAGAAACATGGAGGAGAGAGAGAAACATGAAGGAGAGAAACATGGAGGAAAGAAACATGAAGGAGAGAAACATGGAGGAGAGAAACATGAAACATGAAGGAGAGAAACATGGAGGAGAGCAACATGAAGGAGAGAAACATGGAGGAGAGAAACATGGAGGAGATAAACATGGAGGAGAGAAACATGAAGGAGAGAAACATGGAGGAGATAAACATTAAGTAGAGAAACATGGAGGAGAGAAACATGGAGGAGAGAAATATGAAGGAGAGAAACATGGAGGACAGAAACATGAAGGATAGAAACATGGAGGAGAGAAACATGGAGGAAGATAAACATGAAACTTGAAGGAGAGAAACATGGAGGAGAGAAATATGGAGGAGAGAAATATGAAGGAGAGAAACATGAAGGACAGAAACATGAAACATGAAGGAGAGAAACATGGAGGAGAGAAACATGAAGGAGAGAAACATGAAGGAAAGAAACATGGAGGAGAGAAAAAGGAGAGAAACATGAAGGAGGGAAACATGGAGGAGAGAAACATGAAACATGAAGGAGAGAAAAAAGAAGGAGAGAAACATGAAGGAGGGAAACATGGAGGAGAGAAACATGAAACATGAAGGAGAGAAACATGGAGGAGAGAAACATGAAACATGAAGGAGAGAAACATGGAGGAGAGAAACATGAAGGAGAGAAACATGGAGGAGAGAAACATGGAGGAGAGAAACATGAAACATGGAGGAGAGAAACATGGAGGAGAGAAACATGGAGGAGAGAAACATGAAACATGAAGGAGAGAAACATGGAGGAGAGAAACATGAAGGAGAGAAACATGGAGGAGAGAAACATGGAGGAGAGAAACATGGAGGAGAGAAAATGAAGGAGAGAAACATGGAGGAGAGAAACATGAAGTAGAGAAACACGGAGAGAAACATGGAGGAGAGAGAGAAACATGAAGGAGAGAAACATGGAGGAGAGAAACATGAAATAGAGAAACATGGAGGAGAGAAACATGAAGTAGAGAAACATGGATAGAAACATGGAGGAGAGAGAGAAACATGAAGGAGAGAAACATGGAGGAAAGAAACATGAAGGAGAGAAACATGGAGGAGAGAAACATGAAACATGAAGGAGAGAAACATGGAGGAGAGCAACATGAAGGAGAGAAACATGGAGGAGAGAAACATGGAGGAGATAAACATGGAGGAGAGAAACATGAGGGAGAGAAACATGGAGGAGAAACATGAGGGAGAGAAACATGGAGGAGAGAAAGATGAGGGAGAGAAACATGGAGGCGCTTCCTCACTGAATAAACTAAACCACTGGAGCTAGGCTGATATATAGCAGACAGTCCCCACACACAATAACACAGAGTCAGACAATACATTTAATGTGTGAATGATCTATCTATTTTAAAATAAGGTTAAAGGTGTGTGAGAGAGAGAGAAAAGCGGTGGCATGAGTGTTCATGCTCTCAATGATTTCATTATGACATCATCTTTCTAGAATCCCTATTTTGTTTTGTTGTTGTTTTCCTAACGACAGGCTGGTAACGAGGCCATGAAATTGACCTGAAAGATTCCTTCCTTTATTTTCACCGTAGCGTTTTGTTTTCTGGTTGTCGTTAGCAACGGTCCAGGGACGCTAGCGCTAACATGCTGTGAATCTCAACCAAGACCTCATGAAAAAAACGAGTGAGAGAAAAAAGTTTATTTTTATTTTTTATTTTTTTAATCCTTTGACGTGGATGAATGAATGCTGGCTAAATTAACAAAGTGTCTGGTTGGCTCTTACACGCACTATTTCTAGGCCTTTTTCCTGTCTGTCTCCTCTCTTCCTCTGTCACCCTGTCTGTCTCTCTCTCCCTCTGTCACCCTGTCTGTCTCTCTCTCCCTCTGTCACCCTGTCTGTCTCTCT